>NW_018734842.1:0-27451 GCF_002204515.2 Aedes aegypti
TGAGTGTGTGTTATGTTCGTTAATATTCAAACTTCATTGGACAGTTCTTAGAATCTAAGCATTTAAACATACACGTATTTGCAGAGTACGAAATTGAGAATTATAAATTATTTTTAACAGCAAGTAATTCAAATGAATCGAAAAAATCGAAGTTTGTGAACAATTAACATAAAAGACATTTACTTTGAAATGAAAACTAAAGTAGAATTTTAGAATTGTAAAAAATACACTAAAATTTTAAAAATAAAAAAAAAAGAAAATGTTTTATAAATGCGAGTTTCAACGATAGTCAGAAAATTGGTAAAAAATCGATAAATTTTACATTTGCTAACGAGGATATCATCTATCACGCGAACCCCACTCTGCATAAATCTCGCCGAAGGTCTAGAAAAATTGCCTTCCAAACGTGCTGTAAAACATGAATAAAATTTCCACGATTATCGCCTAATTAGCATGCCCAATATCACCTCGTTCATGGAAAAACATATTAATTCTGCTAGAATAAATGTCAGCATAGGAAAAAAACCGAGCGCATTTGAATGCTTGCCATCCACCCAATGGACACAACAATCAGTTCCAATCCTATAGCCCCGTTTTCCACTGAAAACAGCCCTTCTGCTTTGCAATCGAGCTGAGACTGCAGAAAACCATTATAACTAATCGAAATGTAAAGTTTTAAATAAATTGCCATATAAAATTCATAATACAGCAATAAGCTGCATCGAATTTATAAATAAATAAAAAATCTGCTGCGAACGCCACCGCAATCGGAATCCCTTCGAAGCGTTCCTTCTCCGACCTGGGTCCATCCGCGTGATGAAATTCTAGGCTGCGAACAGACGGTCGCGGAAAATCTCGCCTGGACGCTGGCGCTGCCCCCGACACGGGTATAAATCATATAATTAAATTATTTATGCTGACACGAGTTTACATGACATTTTTTCATATTCGGTCACCTTTGTACTGTGGGCTCGCGTGCGGCTCCTGCACTTCGGATGCTGATTAGGGTGGCCCGGAAAATTAATCTATGGTCGAAGGGTCCCCTAGATCGAAAGATATGCTTATTTAGCATTTTGTAGAACAAATCAACTTCCTTAGAAATCGTTTAGAGATTCCGATCTGGGATTTACGAAAAATTATGCTTTTTTTTAAAAATTGTCATATTTTGAAGTTTTGTGCAATTTTTTTCCAAACCTGTTATTATTTTTAAGATTTATTTACTTTTTTATGAATGTTGTATTTAATATCGCTTGTGCCACTATAGAAAAACATGTTCTTGATTCTGTTCCTATAAAAGCACTAGCTTCACTGTGTTGGCAAAACCGAAATCGAAATCGTATTTTTACAAAACTTATGAATTTTCCATTTGATTGATGTTAAAAAGTTCTTAATTATTTGATTATTTTGTTTAGATCATTTGTTGTACAACATCATACTGTGAATCAACGATATTTAGATAAATAGCTTCATGTCAAATAATATTTTTCAACGGTTTATAGCAGTCCGTGAAAGGCCCCATTCGCAGCCGCAATACGTGTTTTCAGTTCGCGGGAAACGTCGTTGTAACATATCACAAATGTTCCAAAGTAAACAAATTCTTCAACCACTTCAAACACATCCCCATCAAACACTACCTCAGCATCTACACCACCACGCCTGCCTCTGTCTCTACCTGCAACAATGTACTTTGTTTTGGTAGAATTAATGGTCAGGCCTATCCTCGCTGATTCCCTCTTCAGAGGCACGATGGCCTCCACCACTAAGCTGCAATCGATTCCACGCCAGATCTCCTAATAGCACCCTCGAGTGCAATGTTGAACAGTAAATTCGTGTGTATTCCTGCTTCAATCCGTCTAACGTCACGAACGAGGTTGACACCTCGTCAGCGATCCGAACACTTGATTTCGAAACATCCAGCGTAGCACGTATCAGCCGTACTAGTTTCGCCGGGAAACCATGTTCAGTCATTATCTGTCACTGCTCATTTCCTTTCACTGAATCGATCGCCGTCTTGAAATCAATTAACAGATGGTGAGTCTGCAAGTTATACTCCCGGAATTTATATAGGATCATTCACCAGCTTGGTATTCGCGAAGGGAGTACTCCTCGAGCGGTCTTTGTCTGTTGAATAGGAAGCGCGACAGAATTTTGTACACCGAATTCAGCAGGGTAATCCCTCTGTAATTGACACATTCAAGTCTGTGTCATTTCTTGTAGGTTGGGCGTATGAGACCTTGACCAGGATCTCGTCCTTCCCAGCAGCCTTGCAGTTCTTCAGCTCGCTGATAGCCTTTTTAACCTCTCCTATGGTCGGTGGGTCCACAGCTTTATCGTCATCATCAATGTTCATCATGTTTCTCGCTACATTTTTATTTTCACTGTTCAAAAATCGCTCAAAATACTCCTTCCTCCTGGCAGCCACCACCGTTTTATCGGTCTTCTCCTTCTCGATCATTGCACATGGCGGGCACTAGTACGATTTGTGCCGCGCGCCATTGAGCGTTGCATAAAATCTCCGCATATCGTTCCGGTTCAATGCTTTCTTGCACTTCAGCAACCACACTATCTGCGTGCTGTCTTTTCTTCCTACGGTGGATTCGCTTTTCAGGGTGCCCAGTGAAAAGTAATTTTCAAATTCCCGTTTTCTCCCCGATTTTTCCCAGATACTTCAAAAATATTCCCGGTTTTAATTGAAAGCTAAAAAACATAAATTACAATTTTTACCATTTAAAAATTTAAGTTTATTTACAAGTTTTTTGGTCCATACGTCAAAAACATTCTAATTTGGGGTCAGATAGAAATCAGATTCTTTTTCGGCGCATCAAAATTTGGACCATACTTTTTCTGCTAAAGGTTAATCTGATCAATGAAACGATATTTTATCGTCTGTCGATTTAAATAATTCGTGGAATTTGTTATGAAAACGTTTAGTGTAAACAAAATTGATTATTTGTTTGTTTGATAGGATCTAGTGAATCTTAGAATGAATCATAGTTTTAAACTTTTAACTGACACACAGTCTTAATAGTCTAAGTTGATTCCGAAAAAATGTTTAGCCATAGAATATTGAAGTATCAAGTGGTATGATTTTTAGCTAAAATTCATAGAAAGTTGTGCTCGTTGCTGTCGCGAGTTGTAAGCTTTTAAGAAAAATGTAATGGATAGCATCCAAACATTATATTTCGAACACGAAATTCTTCATGAAACGTTATGAACAAAACACCATTAATATTTTTTTCTTGAATAAAAGGTTTTAAATTGTTGTTCAATTCATTACTGGATGATAGTAAGTCTTCGTTTACATTTTTTTTTTTGAAATATCGGTCAAATCAGTTCCAATTGGTAACATTTCAAATAAAGATTCTGTTTTCATATACTATCCCTACATTATTGATTAGCTTGAAATTCGAATGTTGAAGCTATGGTAAAAATCTAAAATCCAAAAATGCGAAAAATTGTTTGAACGTGAATTCAGTATACATAATGTTTCCGTGAGTGAATGAAATTTCTGATTAATGTAGTGTATTCTGACATATCATTTCTGCATAGTACATTTTTTTTCATATGTTTTTACTGACCCATATACACACTAAGCTCATTTTACCAGAAATCGGTGAATTTCATCGTAATCTCAACAGCTGAACAGTTCGGTGAAATAAAACACCGTAATTTCGTCGGAATTTTACGGATTTCGGTGATTTTTTACCGAATACTGTAAAAATTTACCGTGCTCTGTTCATTTATTTTATCGAACTGTTCGGCTGTTGAGATTTCACAGAAATCCGTAAAATAATTTAAGTGTGTAATGTACCAAAGCAAACAAGACTGAAGTTTTGTTCTCCAAAAGTCAGAAAAAGCGTTTGATCCTCGCATACTCTGGTGATAAACTTTCTACCTTCGAAACTATTATGCATTACTCAATCAATATCAATATCTTTATTATCGAGATTTTTAGCCCTGGACTAGTTTATCGCGGTACCAACGGCTTTACTTCCCTTCCGAAGGAAGTCGTAACTTTGACTTTTTGCGTCATTAGTGACTATCTCAGGAATGGGATTCGATCCCAGGTCCTCAGCGTGTGTTCTAACCACTACACCAGATCCATTCCCTTAAGGTGATTATAGAACGAAGCCACACCTCAAATTTTCAAGAGCACAAGACTTGAAAACCCCAATCTTGTGCACTTGAAAATTCAAAATTTGGCTTCGTTTTATAATCACCTTAATACATTACTTAGTTAAGTATCAGAGGATGGAAGAAATCTTAGAGAGCGATTATTTTATGTTCGCATTTTTGCATTTTTTTTTATGGGTCATACTGTAAGTATCTTTATAGTGGTTGTACTGGTTGTAAACATTACCTGGTATGCAAAATTTTCCCGGTATTCATTGAAATTCCCGTATATTTCCCGGTTTCCTCCCGGTGATTTGAAATTCCCGGCTTTTTCCCGGTTTTCTTGGTTTCCCGGTGCGCTGGTCACCCTGGCTTTTCTTCAGCTCTCGTTGCCCCATACCGCTCTCTGTTCTATCGGATAATGGCCACAAGCATACGGTTTCTGGCGACATTCTTCATGTCTGTCACTCTCTGACACTCTTCATCGAACCAGTCGTTTCGTCTTCGTCGTTGACCAGTGTCAATTACTTCCCGCGTCATTATTGTCACAGATTTGTGCATAGGATCCCGCAGGCTGTCGACATCTCCAGAAACGTTGATTCTTCCCAACTGCTCGTCTAGCTGCTGGCGTTATTGTGTAGCTACCACAATCAATCGACAAGCGTTGGATATAGAAGCGCGGCGTTTTGTTAGTTCTGGAACTCGTGACGCTGGATAACCGCGCCCGAATTTTAGCTACAACGAGGTAATGATCCGAGTTGAGGCCCTAATATCCTCGGAAGGTTCTGACATCCATGACATCTGAGAAATGTTACCCATCAACCAGAACGTGGTCTATTTGGGAGCCTGCATCGCCACTCGGGTGTCGTTAGGTGTGTTTGTCACAGCCGCAGGCCATTAACATTGCATTGGTAACGGAATGGAGGCGTTTCCAATGACCGGATCGGAAGAAGTCTTCTTCCCCGATCTGCGCATTTGCGTCGCCGATGGACTATCTTGACATCTTGTTTTGGGCACTCTCCATAGGCATAATCCAGGCTCTCATAGAACTCATCCTTCATGTCATTCGGGCTTATCGTTTGTTGGCGCACATATGCTGATCAGGCTGTAGTTGAAGAACTTACCCTTCATTCTCAACACCCAGATTCGGTCGCTTACCGGATTCTACCGAATCTGCTTCCCAATCATATGAAGCCAACTCCACGTTCTGCTCTGTCGCCGCCGCTGCAGTAGATGTGGTACTTGAATGAAGTGTTGGCGATGGGGATTCACCGCTTGTAATTCACGTTCTCCGGTTTTCGGTCAGCGTATTTCCTGGATAGCTGTCACGCTCACGCCAACATTCCGCAGTTCACGAGCCAGAAGCCCAACACGCGCGGTTTCATTCAAAGTTCACACGTTCCAAGATCAGACTTTCCAATCGTTGTGCTTTATTCGTTGCCTAAAATCAATCCATTTGCTCTACTTTTGACTTTTTTGTGTTTGGTAAAGAGTCTTCGATAGGCCACCTAACAAGGGTTGCGATACCTACACCGTACTAGAGGGGCTGCCTGATCGGTGCTGACACGGTACAGCAATTGTCCGTTTGTTCATTACATGATGAGCACAGTCATAGCCATCACCAGTGTCGTAAAAATTCAGCCGAATGTGACCGATCAGTGCGAAAACGAACAAAAACAAACTCCGCTAGCAAAGAAGCCAACCTGACTTCGAGTGCGAATGCGACGAGAAGGGAGTGGGTGCAACACACGCACACATTCAGTTTCACCCACTGTTGGTGTCATTTCAAAATTCAATTTCACCTAGAGGCACTGAAAATTGAAAATTGAATATAAAAAAAATACAAATGAATTTTATATTACTGGTTCAAGAAAACGGCAATGTGATGCCTCCAAGTTGATGAATCATGATTGTCTTTTAATAAAAAATACAACTTTTGCAATTTTTCGAATGTTTTTGTGGGATATTCTGAAGGAAATGATTTTTTTTCACTAGCGTAATTGAATTTGCTGTCAGTAGGTGGATGAGAATCAGTGGGGAAAAAGTAATTGAAAAACTGAATGCACGTTCTACCAGATTCGTGCATGTATTGTCAAAAAAACATTCACACAAAGAAGAATTCAACGATGACGGATCCTACTGAGGATCGGCGATGTTGACTGTATATTGAAATATGCAGACATTGGCCATCACAACCATCTACCTTTCTAGGGGCTTGGAACTGTAGCTCTGGTTCTCAATAGTTTCAAAGCTTTCAAGAAGTCATTATTGCTCGAGGAATTTGTCCAGTGATTCTTCCACCAATGTTGCTAATATTTGACGAAATAAATATTATTCTCTATTCAAGAATCTAAGCAGAATTTCTCCATTGATTTTTTGAGATTTCCTTCAATATTGTCGTTCAAGATGTTTTTAGGATGGCAAACAAAAATTCCTCCGAGAAGTCCTCCGTAAATTATTTGTCACAAAGAAATGGTCAGATAATTTATTCATGATTTTTTCAGGGAAATTGACAAGGATATTTTTCAGATATTATTGGTAAATTCTTGGAAAAATCCGTAAGGTATTTCTAAATCCTATAGAAATCTCTTCTTCTTCTTTCTGGCGTTACGTCCCCACTGGGACAGAGCCTGCTTCTCAGCTTAGTGTTCTTATGAGCACTTCCACAGTTATTAACTGAGAGCTTACTATGCCAATGACCATTTTTGCATGTGTATATCGTGTCGCAGGTACGAAGATACTCTATGCCCTGGGAAGTCGAGAAAATTTCCAACCCGAAAAGATCCTCGATCGGTGGGATTCGAACCCACGACCCTCAGCTTGGTCTTGCTGAATAGCTGCGCGTTTACCGCTACGGCTATCTGGGCCCTAAATCTCTAATGATTTGAATAAATACCAGACACAGTCCTTCAAGGATCTCTGAAACAACTCCTCATTGCTAAGCCAACCTTGATTATTTTTTCTAGATAAATTGCTTAGATAATTATAAAAAACTCTAATTCCTGAATAATATCTAGAAAAAGATTTCTGGAAATGTTTGAAAAAAAAAACATCAGACCGAAACTTCTGGAAAAATTGGTATAAGCACGATCGTAGGAAGGGTACAGAAATAATTGATGTAATATTTGCTGGGTGAATGAAATTTTGAAAAATCTTTGTTACGTTTAAGTTAGATTCGTTACTGTATTATAGTTAGAATTGACATTTAAAAAAAAAATTGTAAGCAAAAGGTGAAAATCACCAACATAAGTAATTTTTCGCTCCGTGTAAATTCGCCCGCATCGGCCTATTCGAATCACTCCTCGCACATTGCCAACAATCGATCGAAAACCGACAACCGCCACAACTGTCATTCCTTGCTTGCGATCTTATCTCATCTGGCACACATACATGAGCAAGTGTTCGACGCTCGGAGACGAAAATCTTGCCAGAGTATATGAGTCAGCATTTGGCTCATTCCGCACTTGTCCGCCATCGTGAAAAAACGGCAATTTGCATTGTCGGGATTCCGAAAATCACCCCAATCATCAGCAGAACGCCCACAATCGGAACGCTCAAAATCGGAACGCTAATTGTACCAGTCAAGGGGATTTCCATCCCGGTGGATGCCATTGAGTCAGGCTAACCAACCTCAAGCGGCAAGCGGCGTTTGAGAAGTCAAAACGGAATCGCTGACGACGTTCCTCGGTGTCAAAAAAACATAATCGGCCGTTGTTTGCTGCGAATATTGGTAGACTGTGACCCAAGCGAACCTCTGAAACGAAGCGATCGAAGACAATAAGGACGAGAGCATCAAGATCGTCCATCTCGCTCAAATCCACCCTCGTGGAGAAACAAAACCCCTTTCACGGGGTTTTTGTTCTTATTTGGAATTTCAGCTACCACTCAGCAAACCGTTGACGAACAGGAGTTCCCAAGCGACAAGGGGCCGATCGCCGCAGCCGAGACCGAGTTTCGAAGGCAGATTCCGAACTGCGCCGATAGGATCCGGCTATCCTGATCGCGACATGGTCGCACCAGCAAGCAAGCAACCGTGGGCTGGATAGTGGAGATGTCGAGATTCGAGGTGGCCAAGATGTGGTAGTTCCGGTACCGTGAGTACCCCTAAATTAGAACTTAAGATCAAAATTACCACCTAAGAAACTAAGATCGATAGGCCTATCAGAGAATAGGAAAGCTAGGACGAGGAGAAAATGATAAGCAATACAGTTTGTTAAAATGAATCTTGCGTTTTGTGATTTTGTTGGTGTCTTAGCCTTTCAGTGTCTTGCTTTGTAGTTCGCTTCGGTAGTACTGCTCTACTCCTTCCGGGAAACTTGCAACACTGAACACGTCTCATGAAAAAAATTATAGTTTAGCTTCATTGTGCAGCTCTATTTATAAATAATGAAATCTTTTTTTGTCTAATAGTTCTTCGGGGGATACTGCGCAAGCAGGGCGGCAGCAGATAGAGACGCACGCTCACCCACACAACAACAAAGACCGCTGCAAGTCGCTTCGTATCAGCCACGACAAACAGAGGCAGCAGCAAGATCAGTCGCGGCATGGTTCAGAATTGGCCAGCACGACAGCGGATATCCGGCTCGGTAGAAGAGGCGCACAACATCAAACCGGTCAGGCAGCTATCTTCAAACAAGAGCCGATGAGAATCGTCGATCGTCGATTTGAAGAGCAGCAAGAAGCAGCAACCCGTCAGCAACTGGCCTTGGTTTGCTGAATTGCGACGAGGAAGGCATAGATTCACGGACTGTCCAAAACCGCAAGCGATCCTGTTCTGCTACCGGTGTGGACGCAAAGGCTACTCGTTACGCAGTTGTTTCACTTGCCGCACAGCCGCGGGAAACTACCCAGCGGAGAACCAGCAGTAGAGGGGAGCAGCTCTCCGCAAATTCTAGGAAACCCCTTAGACCTCCCAGAATTTAAAAACCTAAACTCGATAATCATCAATCCCGGAAGTGACAACCGGCCGCATGCCGTCATATCTGTGATGGGGAAGGAGATGACCGCTTTGCTAGACAGCGGCGCGAACTGCTCTCTGCTGGGAGGAACTAGAGTCGGACTAGCAGAGGAGTGTGGTTTACAGAAAGGAACCGTCTGTGGCGGGATAAAAACGGCTGACGGCACTAAACACAGATCAACAACTTTGTCTATCTACCCATCGTCTACAACAACAGAAACGAAGTCCTTCCAGTACTGTTAGTACCTTCGATCCCAGACTGCATCATCCTTGGAATGAATTTTTGGGACAAGTTTGGAGTGAAGGCTGTGTGCTGCACTATGGAAGCAAGCAGGACGAAGAAGTCGTCGAGGATCATGAGATGAAGCAACTGACGTCCGAACAGCAGAAGCAACTACAACAAGCGATCCGGAAGTTCCAAAAGCGGTAGAGGGCAAGCTAGGCCGTACAAAGCTGTATGAGCATCGCATCGATGTGGGTAA
This sequence comes from Aedes aegypti, assembly GCF_002204515.2. Classification (NCBI taxonomy): domain Eukaryota; kingdom Metazoa; phylum Arthropoda; class Insecta; order Diptera; family Culicidae; genus Aedes; species Aedes aegypti. The sequence continues at coordinate 9,553 of NW_018734842.1, forward strand.
CGCCCCACCTCGCAAGCAACGCATTACCCAATGTCACCGTATGTTCTGCAGGAGGTGAACAAGGAGATCGACCGGATGATCGCCCTCGACGTCATCGAGGAGGCCAGTTCTCTCCATGGAACAACCCATTGGTTGCTGTCAAGAAGAAAACCGGTCAGTATCGCGTCTGTTTTGGATGCTCGTCACCTCAACTCCATCATGGTGAACGAGGGATATCCTTCCCGCAGATAGCAGCGATCACAAACAATCTTCGAAGCAGCAAATACATCTCGTCGATCGATCTCAAGGACGCTTTGTGGCAGTTGCCACTTCATCAGACCTCAAGACCATTGACAGCGTTCACAGTTCCATCCAGAGGCCACTTCCAGTTCAAAGTTGGTGCCTTTTGGACTGTGTACAGCGAGCCAAGCCCTAGCGAGACTCATGATCATTTGTTCGCCGATTTGGAGCCGTTGGTATTCCATTACCTGGACGACATCATCATCTGCTCGGAACCTTCGAGGAGCATATCGCTCTGCTGGAAGAAGTGGCCGCCGACTGCGACAGGCGAATCTCACCATATCGTCGGAGAAATCCAAGTTCTGCAGAAAGAGCATGAAGTATCTCGGCTACGTGGTCGACGAACAAGGCTGGCGAGTGGATGAAGAGAAGATCCAAGCAATAGTACAGTTTCCGACTCCAACAACACGAAAAGAAGTTCAGCGTTTCCTGGGCGTTTGCAACTGGTACCCGCCGATTCATCGCCGGATTTTCACAGCTAGCGGCACCGTTGACAAACCTGACGTCTGGTAAGAGCAAGTTCCGTTGGAATCCCATTGCTGAAGAAGCTTTCCTCAAGCTAAAAGCCGCTCTGGTATCGGCACCGGTGTTAGCGATGCCGGACTACAGCAGGCCGTTCGCAATAGCGTGCGACGCCAGCGACACAGCGATTGAGCAGTACTAACGCAGGACAATGAAGGCGATGAACATCCGATCAGCTACTTTTCGCAGAAGCTGTCAGCGTCCGAGAGGAAGTATTCGGTCACGGAGCGAGAGTGTCTCGCGGTGATCCGAGCGATCGAGAAGTTCAGAGGGGTATGTAGAAGGAATAAGGTTCATCGTCTATTGCGACCATGCGGCGCTCAGCTATCTAAAATCTATGAAGAATCCGACAGCGTTGATGAGCCGATGGCTGTTGCGGCTGAACGCGTTCGACTTCGAGATCCGGTACAGGAAAGGATCGATCAACGTCGTACCGGACGCACTCTCACGAACGGTAGCCGAAGCAGTGTTCGTGGTAGACCAGGTGCAGGATCCGTGGTACAGAAATCTGGTTGAGAAAGTGAAGAGCGACGGCAACCAGTTTCCGGACTTCCGCATGGCGAACGACACTCTATACAAAAACTGTCGCTGCAAGGACGAAGTCGGAGCAGTATACCACAAGTGGAAGCAAGTCGTTCCGAGAGAAGAGAGGTTGCAGCTGATCCGTCGATACCACGATGAACCTGCAGCAGCTCACCTTGGCTTCTACAAGACGTGGCACAAAATTCAAGCCCACTACTACTGGCCACAAATGCAGCAGGAGATTGGCGATTACGTGAGGAGCTGTGTGACCTGCAAGGCATGTAAAGCGCCAGGAAGGAAGATGATGCCGCAGATGGGAAACCCCAAGCCAGCGAAGACTCCGTGGGAAATGATATCGGTGGACTTTGTCGGTCCCGCTCACACGTTCCAAGCGAGGAAACACAGTGCTGTTGGTGATAGTAGACTGGGTCAGCAAGTATGTGATCGTCAAGCCCATGCGCACAGCGGATTCACAGAAGATGGTGGAGTTTCTGGAAGAAGAAGTTTGTCTGAAGTTCTCTCGTCCAAGGCTGATATTGTCCGATAACGGAAGCAGTTCGAATCGATGGTGTTCAAATCATGGCTAGCAAAGCACAGGATTGGCCACATGAAAACAGCGTTCTACTGTCCGCAGGTCAAACAACGCCGAGCGCGTAAACCGCGTCGTAGTAACTTGTATCCGAGCTTTACTAGATGGCGACCATCGTGAGTGGGACGAAAAGTTGCCGGCAATCACAGCAGCGATAAACGGAGCGAAGCACGAAGCAACGGGAGTAAGTCCTCACGAAGCAAACTTCGGACGAAACCTGCTGTTGCACACGGACCTCTATACGCAACAAGAACTCAACACACCAGACGATCCGAAGGTAGCACAAGATCTCAGGCTGTCCGGCAATTCGCCGAATCCAGAAGCTCATAATCGAGCGAATCAAGAACAGCCACCAGCGGGCGAAGCAGCGGTGCAATCTTCCGTACAAGATCGATAGCGTTCAAAGTTGGAGATCTGGTGTGGCGCCGTACATTCGTTCTCTCCTCAAAGTGGATCAGATTACTAGTAAGCTAGAGCCGAAATTTGTTCCGGCCATCGTGAAGGACATCCTCGGACGAACCTGTATCTGTTGGAAGATGTTCTGAGTGGTAAGAAAGGAAGATTCCACGCGAAGGACATCAAAGCAGACTAAGCGTAATTGTGTAAAGCTATGAACGCAGGCAGTGCCTGTCAACCAAGAAGCGAAAGCTGACAAAAACACCAAATGGGAGCAGTGACAACGAGCAGAGGCGAGCACAGTATCAACAATTCCGCTTCGCCTCAGCTATACCGATTAGGAGATGTAAGGATTTCCGTTCACCCGAACGAGGTTCCGAAACGTTCAAGCTATGTACACAGGCGGTGCCTGTTAACCAGAATCAGTAGCTGTCGAAAACACCAATCACCGGGAGATTTAACCACAAAGTCTGAGAGTGAGAACCCGCTACAAACAATGCTCCACTCAGCAACACCAAGCAAGACTATAGCAAGGATTTCCGTCCATCGAGCGAGGTTCTACAGCGATAAAGCTATGTCCACAGGTAAAGCCTGTCAACCATTAGTACCATATTCCAAAAACACGCACCAGCGGGAAAATGGCATAAGTCGGGTGTGATAAGCAACAACTTCTTAACGACTACCTCTCTACCTCGACAAATCATCAGCTTCGTTGTAGACCACGATTCTCGCCAAAAAACTTTGAACACGATTTGCGATCACACCAAGCAGGGAAAAGAATCAACATGCGGTACCCTAACACTTCCATCGCGCCAGGAGGTGTACCGTGAGCCGTTCGCGAAGCGGGAGAAATCGCATTCTACGTCACTGGAAACGGGGAGTAGGGATCTCGGCAATGCACCCAGATGTATTCTCTGATAGGAGGAGTGGAGACCCGGAGATCGACGACCAAAAATCGGTTCGACGCGGAGTTGAAGCTTACGGCCACTATCGGGCGCAGTGAGACAGCAGCTGGAGGGCATTGAGAGAAAGAGGACGTAACTAGAGCCTACGAAGGCATGGGAGATTGGAACCCTGAAAACCACCGTGAGTAGGGAGGCTCCAAATACCATCGTGAAGAAGCGGTCAAGCAAGCAGCCTAAGGAAGGCACGGGAGATTGGAACCCTGAAAACCACCGTGAGTAGGGAGGCTCCAAATACCATCGTGAAGAAGCGGTCAAGCAAGCAGCCTAAGGAAGGCACGGGAGATTGGAACCCTGAAAACCACCGTGAGTAGGGAGGCTCCAAATACCATCGTGAGAAGCGGTCAAGCAAGCAGCCCTAAGGAAGGCACGGGAGATTGGAACCCTGAAAACCACCGTGAGTAGGGAGGCTCCAAACACCATCGTGAAGAAGCGGTCAAGCAAGCAGCCTACGGAAGGCACGGGAGATTGGAACCCTGAAAACATTCGTGAGTAGGGTGGCTCCAAAGACCATCATGATGAAGCGGACAAGCAAGCAGCCTACGAAGGGCACGGGAGATTGGGACCCTGAAAACCATTGTGAGTAAGGGAAGCTCCAAATACCATCAGATAGAGTGGAAGAAGCACGTAGCCTACGTCAGGCATGGGAGACTGTGACCCCGAAGTTCACAATAGGGAGACTCCAGACACCAGAAATAGACAACGAGTGAAGCGCACCGTTGACCGCGATCAAACGCAAGCACATCATCAAGCTATGTCCGCAGCGAGCTGCCAGCCAAGTAGAGGAAACCCCACAGCAAAACACACCAAGTGGTCATGCCGTTCGCCGAACGAGATAAATCGAGCCCACCATCAAGATTCGACCACCCACTACACAGAGCTTTGAGCGGCACTACTACAAAGACACAAAACACGATCTCATTAAACCAAGCACATCCAAGACTGGATGAGTGCACACAAACCCTCAAGTGTTTCCAGTCAATCCAAATGCGTGGCCAAGGGTTAAAGATCTGGGGGTCGTCATGAAATCTTCATCCCAAGGTAATGCGACCAGGGGCGCGGTAAAACTCCATTCTCGGGCTCATGACGATTTAGTCGCGGAAATGCTTCTTTTCTCAGTTTTATGCACAAACCAATACAAACCAACTTAGTCCTTGTAAAAAAGTCTGTAAATATAGCTTCTATGTTTAGTGTGCGATTAAGCCTATTTTAGTCAATATAATAGGCTAGAATCCGATTAGAATGTTTTGCCGTAGTTTGCTCGGATTTGTGGAAGCTGGACAAGGACTTTGGTCAGAGACGATTTGAGAGGTCATAGATTCTGCCAGGTGCAGCTGGCGCGATATTGAGTCTAGGATTAAGATCATGTAGTTCAGGCGATAGTGGAGATTTGATTTGGCAAGCAATCAAGGCTTGCGTATATGAGTTTAGTTAGGCTGTACAAGGTTGAGGAACCTGTTGTAACTTGAGGTCTGCTCAAGGGTTTAGTTGACCGACTTGTCTCTGACCATCATCCCAGGAGGATGATTGAAGATTTGTGAATTTTTCATAAATCGTTAGTTAATCGATTTATGAAAAATTCTTCCGCTACGGTAGAGTTGTGTTACGTTTAAGTTAGATTCGTTACTGTATTATAGTTAGAATTGACATTTAAAAAAAAAATTGTAAGCAAAAGGTGAAAATCACCAACATAAGTAATTTTTCGCTCCGTGTAAATTCGCCCGCATCGGCCTATTCGAATCACTCCTCGCACATTGCCAACAATCGATCGAAACCGACAACCGCCCACAACTGTCATTCCTTGCTTGCGATCTTATCTTCATCTGGCACACATACATGAGCAAGTGTTCGACGCTCGGAGACGAAAATCTTGCCAGAGTATATGAGTCAGCATTTGGCTCATTCCGCCACTTGTCCGCCATCGTCAAAAAACCGGCAATTTGCATTGTCGGGATTCCGAAAATCACCCAATCATCAGCAGAACGCCCACAATCGTAACGCTAATTGTACCAGTCAAGGGATTTCCATCCGGTGGATGCCATTGAGTCAGGCTAACCAACCTCAAGCGGCAAGCGGCGTTTGAGAAGTCAAAACGGAATCGCTGACGACGTTCCTCGGTGTCAAAAAACATAATCGGCCGTTGTTTGCTGCGAATATTGGTAGACTGTGACCCAAGCGAACCTCTGAAACGAAGCGATCGAAGACAATAAGGACGAGAGCATCAAGATCGTCCATCTCGCTCAAATCCACCCTCGTGGAGAAACAAAAACCCCTTTCACGGGGTTTTTGTTCTTATTTGGAATTTCAGCTACCACTCAGCAAACCGTTGGACGAACAGGATTCCCAAGCGACAAGGGGCCGATCGCCGCAGCCGAGACCGAGTTTCGAAGGCAGATTCCGAACTGCGCCGATAGGATCCGGCTATCCTGATCGCGACATGGTCGCACCAGCAAGCAAGCAACCGGTGGGCTGGATAGTGGAATGTCGAGATTCGAGGTGGCCAAGATGTGGTAGTTCCGGTACCGTGAGTACCCCTAAATTAGAACTTAAGATCAAAATTTACCACCTAAGAAACTAAGATCGATAGGCCTATCAGAGAATAGGAAAGCTAGGACGACGAGAAAATGATAAGCAATACAGTTTGTTAAAATGAATCTTGCGTTTTTGTGATTTTGTTGGTGTCTTAGCCTTTCAGTGTCTGCTTTGTAATTCGCTTCGGTAGTACTGCTCTACTCCTTCCGGGAAACTTGCAACATCTTTTGGGATTACAATCAGTAATCCTTAGATGAATTGTTGGATAAATTCCAAGATAAAAATCTGGAGAAACTTAAAAGGGGATCTCTAGTTAAATTAGTTGAGAAATTCCTAGAAGAGTTCCTAACAGTTTTCCTGTAATAATTAGAGGAATAAGAGGATCTAGGGCGAGATCATCCATAAAAATATGGCTGAAAGTTCAAATGGAAGTATCAGCTTAAAAAACTCCTGGAGGAATTCTTGTAGGGGCTCCCTAAATGATTTTTGCTTTAAAAAGTTTGAAATAAACATTTGAGAATATTATTTGATGAACTCCTGTAGGAATCTTTGGAAAATCTGCTCAAGTAAGTAGCGTAAGTATATTTTTAGGACTTCCTCGTGAAATTATGACAAGTATTATTGCTCGTTTTACTGTGAATTTTTATCACATATTACTCCGAAGACCTCTTCTGGAGTTTGTTTTGTGATTTTTTACGAACTTTTTATGTCATTCCTGGACAAATCGTTAAGATACCTTCAAAAATGCAATCTAAGAAAAAACAAACACACTATTTCATTAAAACTGCACTCCTACATCTACCACGGATGGGTTTCTAGTTTTTTTGTACGTGCCATGGTTTTAGCTCAAAAGATCATTATATTGATTGGTTCTTTATCATGGAAAATTGTTTTATTTTTCAAGGAATTCCCAAGTTCTCCCGAAAACTAACCATTGTTTCTTTAATTGAATACTCCAATTTTTTTTTCGAAAAATAAGTTCAAGGAAGTCTTCAAAGAATTTTTCTAGTTATTCATCCTAGGTTAGCTTCAGGGAAGAGCCAAGAAAAAAAATATGCGTGTTATAATGATGGATTCCTATGAGGATCTCTGAAAGAACTCCTGAATTCTTGATGAATTTCGTTCTAAGATTTTCTTGATAAATTGCTAGGATAATAAAAAAATAAAACTCTGAATAATGCCCTACAAGGCTTTTTGAATGAAATTCGGACAAAATGTATAAAACAAATTAACTGTAAATGATCAGAGCAATAACTGTAATAATTCCTGTAGTATTAACATGTGTAGAACCTTGAATAAAGTTTTGAAGAATCCGTGGAAATTTGGAAATTGTATTTGAAGAAATATTAGTGAAGTGTTTGAACGACAGCAATAATATTTTGATGAAATGCTGGAGAAATTTTCTAGAGGAGCCTTATGGGGAATCCCAGGTGAAATTTATCGAGGAATTCTTGGAAACGCTTATAATAGATTTCATCGAATAATGCCTTAAGGAAGTTTTGAGCAATTCCGCAGAGTTATTGTGGATGAATTTTTGAAAGACCTTTCAAAAATGTATGGATCAAATGAAAAAAAGCGTTGGAATTATTGTAGGGTTTCTTTTAAAAATGTCGATTTTTTTCGAAAACTCTGGAATAAACCTTTGAGGAAAAATTTTGGTAGGGCCTGTGGGAAGAATTCTAGAAGTAACACTTGGAGAATCGATGAAAGATTTAAAAATAAAAAAAAAATCTGAAGGAAATACTGAGATGTTTTCTTTAGAGTAATCTATGTGAAAATTACTGGAGGTAGTTGCGTGAGCACTACCTAGAATTTTCTGGACAAAACTCTGGAGAAATTCCTTGCATCCATTGAAAAATTGCTGGTGGCATCCCTGGTGGAGTTCTTGAAATTATTTCAGAAGGAATCTTTGGAGAAATAATTACGTAATAGTCTCGGAAGGTTTTTCTGGAGTCGCTAGAATATTGCACCAGAATTCACTGCAAGCAGATTAATCCCTTTCTTTGCCACAATTTCGATTGACTATTTCTTTATGAACAAGCGTTTTTAATAAAAAAAAGTAATTGATGAACAACAGAGGCGTCGCGTCCGCATGTGCAACATGTTAAACATGCTCATTCTGACCGCCAACAATATGTATAACTTATTAATGACAATTTAATAATTCATTCCCATAACAAAATTAGCCCTTTACAAGTATACTATTATCAATAGTTTGCAAATCAATCCACGAGAGAGATTCATTTTGCTTGCTCTCTTTTTGAATTCGTGCCATCAGCAAATCAGCATCACCATGCTTGTGGTGTGAAGCGCGAGTGTGTCTCAGACAGCGGAAGGTGGATTATTTTTTAGTTGACTTTTAGTAATCAAACATCGCTTTTCGCATCCGCGCAGTACTTTTTGCAATAATTAATCGCAGAATGGACGCGCCCACCCCCAGCGCCATCGTCGTCACCACGCTTGTTCTACAGTGGCCCAATTTCATATTCGTACAGGATACTGTTCCACATCAAATAGTAAAACAACTATCAAATGAAGTATTGACTACAAATACTTTATCCACATTGAGGTAAAAGGTGTTATCTATTGATTGCCCATCACAAAATGTTTCCATTTACATTCATCTTTGGATTAATAGTAAAGTATTGAATTGATGTCTAAAATTCACACCAATTCATATTCGTAACACCCACCATAATTCATACGCACACGTTCAAACTAAATTTAGAAGCTCTATTTGATTACTGAAATGCTTTATTATGATGTTCAGATGTAGTGAAATACATTTGGACAATTTATTAGTGGACATATATGAAATTTAGGTAAAGTTTTGAGAATGCCAGTTTTCCAATGATTTTTTGCTATTAAATCTTATAATTCGAACAATACGTTTGTTTTTGTCATTGGATCCAATCTATAGATTATATTCGTAAGCTATGATAGAAATTTAGTTGAAATATATATAGTTTACAGAAATCATAAACACATTTTTATCCCTTTTGAGTTCAGAAAATTGTTGTGCCATAAGTTTCAAAACTCTTCTAAAATGATATTTTTAATCAATAAAACCAATTTTCATTCTAAACAACAGGTAAATGCTAATTTTGAATGTTTCTGTAAAATAATTTGAATTACGAACTTCGTTTTACAATAAAGTTACCCTAACTACGCTGTACATACCTCCACATAATTGTGTCATCGTAATTTCAATTATCTTTGAAATAATATTCGATTATATTCAAAATAGTACCCCATTTTGCAATTTATTGATTTTATAAGAAAAATACAAAATACTTGAATGAGCAGAGAGCATTGATATACTATTCATAGAATATATCCTGTTGTTTTCATCATTTTAAAAAACGTTTGTGTTGCGGTTATGGCAATATTATTTATTCTTTAAATCTCTATAATTATGTTTGGTGGAACACTTAACTATGGATTATGTATATACATTTGAGAGCCAAACATAAAGAAATTGACTATTTTTTTTGGTTTTGGATTTGTTATAAATGTTAACTACGCTAGATTCAAAAGTATAAGTTGTCGATATCCACTCCTAGCTACTCTAAAACTGATTATAATTTTTTGAAACCTTGTGCAATATTCGCAGTTATCATTCTTAAGGAAGTGATGTTGAAAAAAATGCAATTTATTGTTTCGACTTACGAATTATTTTAGCAAAAAAACATGGGAAAACATGGTATTTTTCTTAAATTTACTTAAGTTTCAACATGTTCGCTTTTAAATTTTCCAAATGTATTCTACTGCATCTGAACAACAACGAAGAGCTTAAGAGCTTAAGCGAGTATTTTACACGATGCGACTGTTTTGGTTCAATTCTATGTAAAGATATACATGACATTCGCTCTAACGAAGGTAACGGTGCTGCATCTGGAAAAGTTTACTCTATGCGTGAAGCGTCGAAAGTTTTAACCCGAGAAGGTATAGGAAGTGAAATTTCAAATGCTGATATAAAATTAATTACAATAGCTATTTAAATTCTTTTCAGTACATGTTGATAGACTATAGACACATTTTTTGATTTTTATATTTTTTCCTCAATATCCTGCGGATTGTATAGCTTATCATAAATCTAACCCCATACACTTAACAGAATTAATTAATTTAGTTTTGAATTTTTTAGAAGCATTTGAAAATTGACTTCCTATGCTTTTGCCATGCAAAAAAATCGGAGCTTCACGCATAGGGTCAACTGTGGTAATTGCCTCCGTCATCGCGAATGGTGACCATAGATAGTCACAGTTTTGAATTGCAAGATTAGTTTGAAAACCAGTGCTGTTGAAATTGTCACTACTTCTTCAGAATTCATCATTGAATGATGACTGATTATTGGGTTATTTTGCGATGACAAATTTACCGTTTTTTATTGACAGCTTAACAAGAAACTTGCGACGACTGACCGCGCCCCCATTATTCATAATAACGGTGGGTTAGAACTAAGTTGGAGGTGATGATCTCGCATTTTGGAAGAAAACATCACCTTCCAAACACTAACCATTTTGCGGTGGGATGTTGACGTTTGATCACGAATAAATGGATCATTGAAGGTAACTCTTTCGGTACTCACGCATTAAAACAGCGGCGCTACTGTATGGGCCCATTCACAATTTCATAACGCTTGAGGGGGTGGGTGGGTGTCCTGGTGATGTTACGCGCTCATACAAAAACTAAAATATATCCATACAAAAAAGCGTTACATGGGGGTGGGTGGGTTGTTCAAATGGCCAATTTCAGCGTTATGAAATATGTGAACAAGCCCTATATGGAATTTAACAATGTGACAGCATCGCTGTTATGTCAAACACACAAGACTACGGTGGCGCTATCTGTGCTTTTCATAGCAAGCCGTTTTGGTTAATTTAATGATCCATTGACCGAAAGCGCACTTTTTTCTTGTTTTGAACGATATTATTACGCCTCGACATCTTATTTTTGATATTCTGAATGATCAAAATAGATTTCAAGCTCAAATTTCAGGCTTAATGATTGAAGAATGTGTGTTACAAAAAGGACATATTTCTCCATGTATTACTGGTTCGAAATATTTTTTTCTGAGTATAGCCGAAACTCCCTGAGAATTCCAGGTTTTCTAGGTTTTTACAGGTAGTAGACACCCTGTTTATGTATCACCTTTTATCACATTCACTACTGATTTTTTTTAGAATAGTGATTTCCAAAGTGGGTGAATTCGCCCGCTGGGTGATTTTCAGGTTCAGGGGGTTGAAAATTTGTAAATCTGAATTAGTGGGGCAGAAAAGCCAGTGAGCATAGCATAGCCAGGGATTGAATGAGAATTTATATAATCTCTCACTTAGCGCTCTCTGTAACATTCATGATCCACAATACATCATGAGAGCCTGTTTATCGCTAGCTGCTACAGCTCTGATTAGAAAAGGGGGATGACAGCACATGATAAAACCCATCTAAAAAAGCTCAGAACCTGGGAGCACTATTGCTATCGGATGTTCGGGGTTTGTTTATCATGCCAGTAAAATAAAACACCTACCCCCAATGGTAAACAAGCGAGAAAAATTGATTTTATCATCGCTCTCTCTTCGAAGCTCTCGTTGCTGCTCTCATTTTTCATGCGATACATTGCCGATCATGTGCGGATAGAAATGTGATGTTTTTCATCACTTGCTTCGAAATCATATGAGAACGAATTCTGTAATGCCTGGTTATAAGCATATCTTATATCCTAGGGCTCAGCATAATGACTTTTCGCACTCATGGGTCACCCTAATGCTGCTGCTTGAGGTATGAAATCATTCCACAAGCCACGTGTGTCGAGTGTTTCGGGGTGTGCTACTAGCGAGCCTCCTTCCTCTGTGGTTTTCATTGAATTTAAATCACTAACCGAAAACCAGCCGCCAACAGAGGGGGTCTGGCTTGGGTCACCGCCGCCGTCGCCGGTGAATTCCGAGAGTTTGACGGAGGCTGTGAAAAATGATGGAATAAATTTTTGTGTTTTCACCTTCCAGTTGTTTGTTGTTGTTGCTGTGCTGGCTATTGTGTTTAGCTTTTTCATTCCGGAATCATGAGAACTAATGGCGATTTAGTGGAAGTGATTTTTTTGCTGCTGCTGCTGCTTTGGCGGGATGTGTTTTGTGTATGGATTGTTTGTTTTGAAAATAATGGCGTAAAAAGTTAGCTTTGAATAATTACTTGTTTTTAAAATTTGTTTATTAATCACTCCGGTTTTGGAGTAGGTACAGGTCAAACACGAGATGCGGCGATAAAAAGCGGACACGGTTTTATGGTTTTTCGCCGGTGGGAAAGTTAAAACGCCATTTGTTAGGCGGTGTCATATGTGTGACTTGCAATAATGATATAGGTGTAGTTTTTTATGGGAACCAGGCGGATTAGCCCTCTAATTGGCTGACATGTCCAATTACTGGTGTTTGCAATATTTTTCTATATTATATCGATGAATCCTGATAGGAAAAGCAAGTGATGATATAGATAGTTTACGGTTTATTCGCTTTTAAGTAAACTTATCCTAATCATACGGTCTGTCCTTTCCAGTTCAATCATCTTCAAAATTTCATTTTAAACTTTAAATGCACAAAAAAAAATCACATTATTTCCACATGACTTGATCCAGTATGAGCCCTAGATACTTAACTTCATCTAAGCAAATTATTGGAACCCCTCTCATGCGTAACAACAAGTCTACTTGAAGTTTCAAATAAAGAGCTTTTTGGTTTATGTGAGAATAATATTAGTTGAGTTTGGAAGCATTAGGAGAAATCTTCCATTTTTGCAAGTATGAAGAATAAATATCCAGACTTTTTTTTGCAATCGACTACAGATGACACGCAGGCTTCGTCCTTTGGCGGAGAGCCGGTGTCCATCCGCAAACAAAGATTTCTGACATCCCTGAGGTAACTCAGGTAAGTCAGGTGAAAATATTGTATAATATTGGTCCCAAAATGCTGCCTTGAGGAACACCAACTCTTACATGATGTCTTTCAAATCTGGAGTTCTGAAAATAACCTGAAGTGTACGATTTGACAGATAACTTTGAATATTCTAGCAATGTATGTTGAAAAATTTAAGTTTTTTAATCTTACAATCAAGCCTTCATGCCAAGCACTGTCCTCAGACCAAGCACCGACTTCAGATTTGTTTAACGAATCAAATTAGTTACACAAAAAAAGTGATGACGTAGTTCAAATATCCATGTCGGAATCTTAGTTGTTTATTGGCAAAAAATGTATTTTCAGTAAAATCATTCTTGACTGAAAGCGTATAAATTTCTTAATCATTAATATCTACTGTTTTATTTTCAGTATTCTACTCATGCATTAATGACTAAATACTTTGTATTCTTTTTTTTTCAGGTAGCGCAGATAATTTCAAAGGACAACATTTATAAAACTGGTAAACACAATGCATCGGGGTTTGAATTTTTCTAAAATTTATCAAATTTTATTCCCACATGGTAACGTAAAACATTTTCAGACGCATAACAGTATTTTTTCGGATTTTTCTACCTCTAAATTGCGAGAAATCAATAAAAACAAAAAAAAAAATGGTTTATTGACAGACGTATAACACAATGACAGCTAATTTTCTATCATAAATTCAGGTGATTTCAGTTTACCGTCCACAGTTTACAAATTGCAAAGGAGGCGATGGTGCGAGGAAGAAAATTAGGTTGTCTGAACGAACAGTTGCTTGTTGTCTAGATTCAATTTTTTGTTAAAACATGTACAATATGCGTTTTAAATAGTTTAGTGGCTCAACATTGTTGAACATTTGGGTTTGGAGTCAATTTTGAATGGCGAATCAGAAAATAAAACAATCTCAACACATCTCAAAATCCCAATTGTGATAATTTTAGCTTTTCATATTTCAAAATTTGAGTGTTGCTTCTGAGGACATTATGAATATACTGTTTTTTAAGCCTTAAACGCTCGAGACGGACCTTGAATGTTTAATTGGCCACAATTCGGAGACCAATAGATCAATTAATTTGAAATAAATTTTAAAGTAAATATATTCGCTAGGTTCTTCTTGGCATAACGTGCTCATTGGGACAGAGTCTGCTTCTCAGCTTAGTGTTTTTATGAACACTTCCACAGTTATTGACTGGGAGCTTTCTTTGCCAAAGTTGCCATTTCGCATTCGAATATTGTGTGGCAGGATACTTGCAAGTTTGTCAGCATTTTTTTCACTTCAGACCGCTTGGCAGCGATGCAATCTTGCGTCCTGAGATGAAAAAATGCTGACAAACTTGCATCTTGTCACCTTTATTCGCAGAAGAGAGGATCGATGAAGAGAAATCGATCATGCGACTTACGCCCTTATTCCAGCACACGCTTGAGTTGCAGAAAATTCCCCAGGTAGACTTCTCGAGATTCCTCCAGGAATTATTCCGGAATTTTTTTCCTAGACTCCACCAGGATTTTCTTCAGAGGTTCCGTCAGCAATTCTTCCATGGATTCTACTACGAACTACATCAAGATTTTCCTTCAAGGGATACCTCTGAATAAATCGCTAGATGAATCACTCCAGAGATTTTTCCAAGTAATGGCCTTCGAAAATCCATGTACAAATTCCTTTATAAATTCCTCATGATTTCCTTGTTTTTTTTTTGAAGAACCTCTGAACGACCTCTTGATAATTTTATCAATGAAGAAATCCCTAGAGATCTCTGGATGATTCCCATTAAATATATATATATATATATTATATATATTATATATATATATATTATATATATATATATATATATATATTATATAATATATATATATATATATATTATATATAATATATATATATATATATATATATATATAATATATATATATATAATATATATATATGTATATATATTATATTGTATATATAGTATATATATGTATATATATTATATATATATATATATATGTTATATTATTGTATATATTGTATATTAGGCGCGTGCTTCAATAAGGGCGTAAGTCACATAATCGATTTCTTTTCATCGATCCTCTCTTCTGTGAAATAAAAGTGACAAAAACAATTTTGTCAGCCTTTTTTCACTTCAAACGCTAGGCAGCGATGCAATCTTGCGTCCTGAGGTGGAAAAATGCTGACAAACTTGCATCTTGTAATCTCTAGAAGAATCTCTGGGAGAATCCCTTGAGGAATCCTTGCTAATTCCTGAGAGATTCATTGGAAAATCTATAGAAAGAGTTCTTGCAGGAGTCTCTGGAGGAATACCCGAGGAAATCTCTGGAACAATATTTAGAAAAACCCATATAGAGATATTTCTGGAGCGATTCTTGGTGAAATTTCCGAAAAACTGTTGGTAAATCTCTGAGAAAACCCTGTAAAAAATTTTAGTGAAGAATCATTGGATGAAGTCTCTAGGGAAATTCCTGTAAGAATCGTTAAGGATTGGTAAATTGCTGAATGAATCAATGAAGGTTACCTGGGTTGATTGATGAACAGATCTTTGAAGGATCTGGATAGAGAATCCCTGGAAAAACCTTAAGAGTAATCCTGTGAAGGTTATGCGGAATGAATCCTGGAGAAATCCTCCGAGATATTTCTGGAGAAATCCCGGATAATCTTGGAGAATCCATATAGAAATTTACGGAGAAATATGAGGAATATCTAGAGGAATCTATGAAGGAATTTTTCGAGAAGAAACAAGGTAGAGATTTCCTAATGTTATTTTGGATGGATCTTCGGTGTAATCCCTGGAGAACCACTGTGAAGGTTAAGCAGAGATATTTCGGAGAAATCACTAGGATAATCCTTGGAGAAATCCACGAGAAATTTCTGGAAAAATCGCCGGAGTAATATCTGGAGGAATCCATGAAGAGACTTCCGAGAGGAAACAAGGTGAGAGATTTTCCTAATGTAACCTGGATATATCTTAGGAGTAATCCCTGGGTGAATCACTGTGAAGGTTAAGCGGGAGGATCCTGGGAAATCCTGCAGAGATATTTCTGGAGAAATCCATGGATAATCCTTGGAGGAATCCATGAAGAAATTTTTGGAGAAATCGCTGGAGAAAATCTGGAGGAACCCATGAAGGGATTTCCAGATGAAACAAGGTAGAGATTTTCCTTATGGATTTTCCATACTGGATTGATCTTAGGATAATCCTGGGAGAATCACTGTGAACTGAAAGTTAAACGGGAGGAATCCTGGAGAAATCCATGCAAATATATTTCTGGTGAAATCTTGGAGGAATCCATGGAGAAATTTCTGGAGAAATCGCTGGAGATATATCTGTAAGAATTCATAAAGGGATTTTCTTGAGGAATCTAGGTAAAGATTTTTCATAAGTCAACCTAGATTGATCTTAGGAGTAAACCCTGGAAGAATCACTGTGAAGGTTATGTAGAAGAATCCCTGAGAATACCTACAGAGATATTTTCTGGAAATATCCCTGGAGGAATCCATGGAGAAATTTCTGGAGAAATATCAAGAGGAATCCATGAAGGGATTTCCGAGAGGAAACAAGTAGAGATTTTCCTAATGTAATCCCTGGACGAAATTCTTATAGTTTTCTGATAAAATTCCAGGAGGATAGTTATAGAAAGTTTTGGGGAAATTTCTAGAGAAATTCTCAAGTAATTCTAGAAAGAATTTTAGAATGCCAGAAGAAAACTCTGGAAGATTACCTGGAAAATTCCTTGGATTAATTTACCTAGCGATTTTCCAGAAGGTAAAAAATTTCGGGAAGAAATTCTTGTAGAATCCCTGAAGAACTCTAGTGGAATCCCTGGAGAATTTCATGATGGAATCCCTGGAACAATCCACGTAGACATGAACGGGTCTGGAGATATCTCTACATGTATCCTTGGAGAATTCATTGAGGCATTTCTGATGAAACAATCCTAAAAACATTCACCTCTGGAGAAAAACTTGGAGACATCTTCCAAGCTTCCCTGTAGAGTTTTTCCTGGATGAATTCTCGAGTCTCTGGAGGAATCTCAGAAAGAATATCAGAATAAATCTATTGAAGACTCTTATAGGAATATCTGGAAGAATTCCTGGAAGATCCTGGAGAAATCTGGAGGAATGTCAGTAAAAATTTACTTGGTAATCTATGAAGGATTTACTGGAGGCATCCCGCAGAAACTTCTTACGAATTTCCTAGAAAAAATCCCAGATCTCCCAGCAATAATCCTTGGTGGAATCTCTGCAAGAGCTCCTAGGAGAATTCCTACAGGAATTACTGAAGGTTTTTCCCAAAGCTCTATCGGATCTAGTCTCGAAAATCATAGTGTTCAAAAATTCATCTCGGAGGAACTCTTGTAGAAATCACTGGTAAAATCCCTAGCGGATCCCCAGAGAATCGCTGTAGATATTACTGTAGATTATTAGGAGGATTTCAAGTAAAATCCTGGGAATTTTTCGAAGGAATTCTTGAAGAATCTCTAGAGATATATCGGAGGAATACTTGCAGGAATCATTTGAGGGTTTTTTCCTGAAGGAACTCTGGGGGATTTCCTGGAGCCATATTTAAACTGGTCCCAAAGATGTGTTTGCGGTCAAAAGTTGGTTTGTCGAATGATGCGTTTCGCTATATTATGAAATTTCCTAATTTGGCCTAACGGAATGGTTAAGGTATTCGGATATAATAATGCTATGTTTGTGGAGCAAGATAGCCGTAGCGGTGAACACTTTTCAGCGAGAACAAGCTGAGAGACATGGGTTCGAACGTGCGGACCATATTCAATTTTAGAACACCAATCTGCTTATATCTATCTACACTAGGGAAGATAAACGGGCGCTCATATTGGGCTGGACGATCTTGACTGTTACAGAAATAATTCTCCATTTTCAATCCCTGACTGCAGGCTAAAACACAAATAAAATTTTCTTGGGCAAATTGCTCTTAAATAGTTGAATAGTTTGGAAATTTCTATTGTTTTATGTTGCTATTGGTTAAAAGAAAGGCATTATTATTTTCTGTCGTAGATATCAATTACATTTACTTCTCTAAATATCATGTGAAAGACAACCTAAGTTTAACTAAAATGCTTTGTAAACACAGACCTTGTGTAGAGTAAGGTGGGGGCAAAAGTTCGACCCTTAGTGGTATAATCAAAGTTTCCAGGAA
>NW_018734843.1:0-69422 GCF_002204515.2 Aedes aegypti
AAAGAGAAGAGATAACAAATTTGATCCGTTCCAACAAATCTGAATGCTATTGCTACTGGTCTTGCTCTTCTACTGAAAACAAGCGTTGCAGTAATGAGAACTCATGAACGTGTTTTTAAAATTACTATTCCTCACACGATTGAGCTAAATCATAAACGCTTTTATTTGCGTTTTGTTCGCTCTCAATCCAAACCTCGTCGATAGCCGAGCGGCTAGCGTTCGCGCTTGGCAAATCGCCAGATCCTCGGTTCGATTCTGGTCTGCTGCAGTTTTTGACCATGATATAGTAATTTTTACTATACAAATGGTGCCATGGTAAATTGAAGATGCACAAAATATTCTAAATAAATGCGAATTTAGTCTGCACAAATCAAAGTGGGTTGTGTATTTAATTTAACCCCTGATATAGTATTTTCAACCGCAACGCTGTTCTCAGTGTAGACATAGAAAAACATTCGACAGTGTTGGGCATGAAGGCTTGATTGTTTATTCCTTATTTCATTTCATCACACTATTTGACACTTTTTCTTTTCACTGTCACGTATATCACCGATTATCACTCATCAACTTTCGTAATACACTTCAGATATACTTTCCATTATATCACTTTTCACTATCACAGCTATAAATTTTCATCAAAATTACATCACACCATTTTCATCCCTCCCCTTGGTTATGCAACCTTGCCGCGATGGAGGGCATAATCCATTAGCCCATTAGATGGAAACCAAACGAAAAATTGATTCAATCCTAAAAAATTATCACAGATTATAAGAAATGGAATAGGGTATTGTTGAAACAAACAGATTTTTTTATATTTCTTGAAAACAATGCTACAAACTGACTGATAAATGCTTTAATTCTGTACAAAACTTGTCATATCCTCAATTTCATTTTATTCAATAAGGGTATTCACTTAATGCCGTAAATTTCCTCGTAAATCGTGTAAAGTTGGTAATTTCAAAACATTTCACCAAAGACTATTAAAGACCCCCTGTCCCTTGCAGTTGCCCAAATTTTATGGCTCATAAGTAATCTAGAATGCCGTTCAAAGTGTACTGCGATCTGTCAACATTGGGTACCTTTTGCACTACCGAGGGACGAATGCAGTACTAGAAGTGGTACCCAATCTGAGTCCGAGTGGGACGGACCTGATTTCACGTCAACGCCTCAACCGCAAATTGTTGAATTCGTATCCAAGAGTGCCTTGGTGATGGTAACAAAACAAATATCAACAAAACAATTCGTTTTTTTTTGGTTTGCACCTTTTTAGCAAATAAGAGTTATTTAATTGATAATTATTAACATTCTGCACTATTTTTCTGATTCTAGCGAGATATCTTGTGGCTCAATAAAGACTTATTGAGATTCCCATCAGATTCAGTCTATTTTACTTTCAATATTCTAAGCGATTCCAATGCCATCCGTTCAGTACAATTTTATGCATTTTATCATCATCAATCCGTGAGATTTGAACATAATATTCAATTTACTATTCTAATCAAATTTATTCCAACGCATTATTCCATACGGATCAAAATTAAACAGAAATGTTAAAATTTTTCAATATCCCCGCACATACACAGCTAGATTAGTACTAAAGTGTCAAAATGGGAATATTTCGTTTGAAATAATTCCTTGCAGTGATTACGCGATTTTAGTTTTACGCTGTTTTACGCAACTTTAAGTGAATACCCCTAATGAAACTTCTATAGAATATCTTGGTAAGATTTCCTTGCAAATCTTCTTTGAATTTATGAGTATTTCCTGAATATAAAATCTTAAGCTATTTTACACAATTCATTGCGTAAACTTTGAAACTTGTTTATAAAATCCAAAGCGCTGTTATCATGAAAATTCTTTAAAAACTTTTTGTATACTGAGAATACTATATCAGAGGGTTAAATTAAATACACAACGCCACTTGATTTGTGCAGACTAAATTCGCATTTATTTAGAATATTTTGTGCATTCAATTTTACATGGCACATTTGTATGTAAAAATACTATATCATAATAAACTTGCAGCAGACCAGAATCGACCGAGGATCTGGCGATTGCCAAGCGCGAACGCTAGCCGCTCGGCTATCGACGAGGTTGGATTGAGAGCGAACAAAACGCAAATAAAAAGCGTTCATGATAGCTCAATCGTGGTTGGAATAGTAAATTTAAAAACACGTTCATGGTTCTCATTACTGCAACGCTTGTTTCAGTGTATGGTTCAAGGCAAAATATTCGATAAATTCTTGATAATTAAAGAATTGATCAGGATTTTTTGGGATATGTTTTGCGATTGCTCCTCGTTTTTAAACCAACTAAATATGACTAATCAATATCTTTACCGAGATTTTTGGAACTAGCATTGGACAAAATGGATTGTAAACTTATGGAGAAATAAAAGTATCAGCAATATCTACAATAATATATATTCGGGAGTATGCATTTCATTGAATGTTTAAAAGAGGCACATAAAAGACGCGACGCGAGGTTCTGGGAGCCCAGAAAATGGATTTTTTTTTAATTTCCGTACAAATTGGGCCGAAGGGTCTCAGATTTTCATGAAACTTTTTCCACAGGCAGGGTTCATCAATATATGAATAAAAAAATTGAGAAAAAATCAGGGTCGCTTATTTTTCCGGAAAACTCAGTTGGATTTTTTTTGTTTCCTCTGACACTACTTACTTTGAAAAATCATAACTCAAGAATGAAGCATCGTAGAAACAAAGTTCTTTTTAAGAAATGAAAGCAAATTTTCTCAGGAATAAAAAAAATATTAACTGGAACAGTTTTCCACAAAATTTTCCATCGTTGAGAAAATTCGTAAAGAAAAGCCGGAAAAACTATGCTCGAACTCGTGGAAAAAATTCAAAAAATATTTCTGAGAAGAATTTTATAAGCTTTAATCGCTGAAATTTTTGAAATGGTATTTTTTTTCGTTTTAAGTTATGGCCAATAGGGTCCTAAAGACCTGTCCCAATTTAGTGCCAAACGCTTGAGTTTAGGCCAAAAAACACATGTTTACTCAATTTTTCTAATGTTTTCCGTTGGTTTAAGCTCAAAAAAATTTTTTTTTAGATTTTTTCACATCCTATGGCTTAAACTCAAATATTGGGTGTATTTTGTTTTCCGTGTTCCTTACGATATGTCAGATAGGAACAACCAGTGGTCGAACTAAAACCCCTGTGGTGTTTTTGTCGACTAAGCGAACGTCAAACATGATCAAAAGTGTCAAGGTTATTAATGGACCAAATTTTTATTAAAGTTTAAACATGATATAGCCATTATTTGAGCGGGAAAAAATGCTAAAGTAGTTACAGTAACATGCTCTTTCGTGTTATTAAATAAAAACAAGATTTCATTAAAAAATTTAAGACCCAATTTTGAAAAAATGTGCAAATGTGCTATTTTGAGCCTTTCTTGAAAGAAGCATCGTAGAAACAAAGTTTATTTTTTATGAAAATGAAAGCAAATTTTCTCAGGAATAAAAAAAATATTAACTGGAAACAGTTTTCCAAAAATTTTCCACCGTTGAGAAAATTCGTAAGAAAAAGCTACTTCGGAAAAACTATGCTCGAACTCGTGGAAAACATTCAAAAATATATTTTTGAGAAGGTAATTTCATAAGCTTTAATCGCTGAATTTTTTTTTCCTTTTTTTTCGTTTTTGAGTTATGGCTAATTTGTGGAAAATGTACATATGTGCCATTTTGAGCCTTTTCTTTTGAAAAAATCATAGCTCAATTTTTTTCCTGAGAAAATTTGCTTTCATTTTCATAAAAAACTTTGTTTCTATGATGCTTTGTTCTTGAGTATGATTTTTCAAAGTGTCAGGGGAAAACAAAAAAATTCCAACTGAGTTTTCCGGAAAAATAGGCGACCCTGAATTTTTCTCAATTTTTTTTATTCATATATTGATGAGCCCTGCCTGTGGAAAAAGTTTTATGAAAATCTGAGACCTTTCGGCCCAAACCCGTACGGAATAAAAAAAATCCCCGCTGTGAATCCAGTGGTTTCTTCGAATTCGTCTCTGGCCATATAAACAGTAATTTTGAATATCGAGTAATGCTTTCTTGCACAAGCCTTATCAGTGTAAGCTAATATTTTAGTATTACCGAAGCTTTATGATGTCATTTTTTTTGAGAATTCCGTTGAACAATATTAACAGGAAACGCTAAAGCATTTTGAAAAGAATCTTTGAAAATTTTCTGGAATTTTACGTCAACCAGTAAAAAAGGAAAGAGCTTAGAACAAGGGGCGTTCAAATTACGGTTTGCCAAGCGCCATAAGGCCACGCTACTGCTCTGCATATAGGGTCCTCTTTAATAAGTCGAGTCGATTAAAACGACTCGACCTAAGACAAGACGTGTCAGGTCAAAGCACAAAAACGAAACCAATTGCCTGTCAAAAAACCAGTTTTCATTGGTCGTTTTTGACAAAGGCCTACTTCCACATCGTTGAGTGTTGCTAGTTCATAAATTAGAGTTTTTATCAAAAGTTTGAAATTTTCCATCAAATATTATTATTTCAAATCTATTTATATTCGATGCTTGGGTTCAGGCATTAAATGAATGAAGCAAGCAAGAAACAACCAATTATGAGCCTTGATATTTTAATTTGTTCAAAAGTTTTGTTTAAAAAGGATACTGGAAGCACTGGTATTTGTATCGTCAAGGTTATCGATTGAAAAAAACAACGGGGCAGGCTTAGTTTAGCTGTCACGTCCTGTCCTACTTCTTTTTCTTCTTCTTGGCATTAACGTCCCCACTGAGACAGAGCCTGCTTCTCAGCGTAGTGTTCTTATGAGCATTTCCACAGTTATTAACTGAGAGCATCCTTTGCCAATGTTGCCATTTTTGCATTCGTATATCGTGTGGCAGGAAATTTACATTAAGAAAAGATCCTGGACCGACCGTGAATCGAACCTAGACACCTTCAGCATGGCTTTGCTTTGTAGCCGCGGACTCTAACCACTCGGCTAAGGAAGACCCTGTCCTAGGACTCGACTAGAGGCACCGTCGACCAAAATTTTAGGTCGACTCGGCTCTGTCACTCGAGTTTTTCGACAGTTGTCACTGTATGTGACTGAATTACTATGGGTGTCGACGGGTGACATCTGAATATGCATGCTTACTTTGATCGACAATGATTACAGACGAGTCACGTGAATCTGATCGATTTACAAAATAGACTCCATAGTTTCGAGAAATTGTTAAACAGACAAGAAAAGTAACTCATTTCTTTAAGGACGTATGAACGTAATGACCAATAAATACTTTCAACCACAAGAATAACGAAATGAACTAGAACTACGACTAAACAGCCTAATTTTGTGAAATCTTGACGACAATTGACTAATATTATGTAAAAGCAGTGCTTGAAGTAGTAGGCTTGAATTTCGAGAAACTCACGTGGTCTTTCCTGGTCTTCCCTGTACAGTAGTTTCAAATGTGAATCTCATCAAGTAGCCTATTTTGGGTGCATGAATTTTCTAAATCGTTAGTGTCATTGAAGGCTCTAATGCGGGAAATAGAAATTTTTCTACAATTTTGGGTAATTTTGGGTTGCCCTTTGTTTCGCTATTTTTCAAGGCTGTTTGCCTACAGCAGCGATGGACGTGAGTTTCACTGACTGCGCTGACTGTGATTCGCTTCGCTTGGCTGCTGTAGAATGAATTTCAGATTTTTTCTCAACCCTGTGTAAAAGACAGGAGTAATGAAAATAGACTGACTAAAAACGACACTCTTATAACAAATTATTCAAAATCATTTCGACTAGATAGTATGGTAATGACACAACTATTTCAAACAAAACTTTCTAATGGAGTTGCTGGTTTTCACAATGCTTCCTTTTCTCAGAAGCAAGGAAATATGGTATTTTTCAAAAACTACCACGTCAGAATACTAATGAAAAAACAGTGTTCATGTGGGCGCAATCCCCTAGTCCGCTTGAGTATTGATCTTTTCGTACAAAACTCTTTCATACATATTGTATTCTTCTACATTATGCCTTGCAAACGGCATTCTAATTATAATAATAAGTTTTGGTATGGTGGCTCATTTCGCCCCGTATAGTGTAAAATCACACAAAATAGTGTTTTTCAAAAAAAGTTCCACAAGCAAATTTTAAGTAACATCTTTACAAAATACAGCTGTGGTATGAAAGGAGATGGTTGCCGACATTTCTCGGTAAACCATACCGCGGTCAACCATTTCGCGGTGTACAATTTCGCGGTTTGTATCATTTTGCGGTTTACCGTCTTGCAGTTAGTACCATTTCACGGTATGCCGTTTCAAAAAAAAGACAATTAACACCGTCTTCAGCACATAGGCTGAACAGACTGAACGAGCACTAACATTAGGCAACGGACAACATGAAACACCCGTAGCCCAGCGATGAATTTTTCGTTCGACGAAAAGTTTTCACCGACTGGAGCGGGAATCGAACCCACACCCCGTGGCACAATACGCCTAGACGACTGACGCCGCTAACCGCAAGGCCACGGAGCCCACAGTTTCGCGGTATAAGGTACCGCGGGGCAAGTGGGTAAATGGGGTAAGTGAAAATAATTTGCATATTTTACTAAATATGTGAATTAACGTTTTAAACCCATGCGTAAACCTTCGAGGCCATTCAGAACATTACGATAAGTAAGAGAATCTTAAGATTTTTCGACCATTATTGCATAATAGAGCGAAAGATTGTTAACCTGTTAAATATAACTCCGTAACAAGTTGGCAGCGTGCAATCTTATTTTAAATATTTTTAGCGGAAAATAATTTTCTATACCACTACTAAGTTGTCCCCTCTGACAGTTTTTAAACTGCAATGAAAAACGTTTTAGAAGTAATTCGACATAGACCTAAAAATAACTAAATTGAAACACGTCAATTTTCTAATCACGTGGGGCAAGTGAAAAGTTTCTCATTAGAGATTGAATTTGTATTTTCTCTTTAGGTAGCTATAAGTATATAAGGTGCGCAATTATCATAGAATAACGAACGTGCTGATAATTCAAGAAAACACTATACTCAAAGTGTTAAAAGCTCTCATATGGCATATTTTTCTAAAAAAAAGGTTGCCAAATATTACGATATTAATATGTATACTTCGGACAGCCGATTAAAAGGAAGACGTTGATTGAAAAAAATTATAGAGAACGCACGGAATCTTCTGGAATGTCTATTTAAGCTAATTCACAACATAAAAAATGGGGTATAGGTCTACCCACTTATGAAAGTTTCGAAATACTTTATTGGAGGATTCCGTTTGATTTCTCCCGAAGAGTTATCCGACGTCAAATCCGATTTTCATAAAACAAATAACAAGCGGTTAAAATTCTACAGAGCATAAATGCAATTGCTATCCCATGATGAAGAACTAGCATTGGAAATGTTGCAGTTATAATGTTGTCGAACTATTTCAACAAACATAAGTGAACAGAAGAAACTTCAAGTAACAAGAATAAAATGTTCTTTGTTTACATGTTATTTATGTTATTGTTCATTGGGGCGCCTTAACAAATGTTGAAGGTAATAGGAATCGTGAATATAACTGTTGGTTTTTGAATTTATTGCTCAAAACCAGTCTTCAAAATTTCCTTTGCTTTGCGTTGCTTTGATTCATAAAACAAGGAGAAAGAGAATGCATGATCCTTATTTTTCAATCCAACGAGGCTTTGATTTTCTCCTATCATTTCAGGGCATATACTGCATCATTTATGTAAATCATTTGCGACTCCTTCTACCAAGCAGACTACGCTGCATGAGGATAACAGTGTTGGTAGGCCTAGCAACCAACACTGTTTTCTTTTCATTGCGACTTCACAAAGTGCACGTCAGTAGTTAACAAGTGAAATTTCTTCTCTAAACGGTAAACGATGTTGTGTGTAGATTGATTTTTTTTAAAACGAAATTCTTTTATTCTGAATACAGTCGTCTAGTTTTGTTGTTGTAAGCACTCAAGCTGTTGTTGAGTATCTGTTGAAGTTGCCCCAATGTCTTAAAAATGCGTTAATGCAATTTTTTATTACAGCCAGAATCAGCACCACCTCTGTAACGCTGTTGGCGGTATGGATCGTTTCAAGTTTGCATGTTATCGGAGTTCATCACTCTTGCATCGTTCAGAACAGGCGCTGTAATTCAATACTTGACAATGTTTTATCTTTTGTTTTGTGACAATAAAAATGCATCTGAAAAGTATGGGAAAGATCTACCAAACGAAAAATAACACAAAACATTGTACTGATATTACGCCCTTTATTCTTACTCCAAATTGAACAAACTGATCGAAAGTTTCCCCATTTAAGTCCCTTTTAACCAATGGTCAAATCAGATCAACACCTTTTATAAGCATATAAAATGCTTAGGCGTTGTCTTGAACGATATCATGATATATTCACCTTGCATTACTTGTCGAATACTGGCGACGTAAATGAGCTCTACTAGCTAAAATAATATTAACGTACATTTTGAAGCAAACTTTTTTTGTTTTCGTAGATAGAGCTAATCTGCAAACAAATTACATTACTTAAAGAAATTCTTAATTTGGCCCCCATGATAAGTATATGAACTTCTTCACCTTCGTCTCTTATTCTTGACATTACGTCCTCACTGGGAAAGTGTCTGCTAATCTGCTTAGTGTTGTGTATAAGAGCACTTAAATACACAGTAATTAAACGAGAGCTATTTTGCCAAAATTTCCGTTTATTGCTTTATCGTATTGCAGGCACGATAATCATCTATATCCAGGGAAGTCAAGGAAATTTCCATTACGGAAAAATCCAAGACTGAAAATCGTCATTTTACACTGCGTTTTTTCTATGCTTTTCGAGACTGGGAAACCGAGGTTTAGAGAATTCAATTTGCTTTGAAATGATTTGAATCAATGATGCATTATTTTTGATCAAGTGAGCATATGAGCAATTAAATGCAAAAGGTGCGAATCCTTTGCGAAGCATTGAGTTTTCCAAAGCATGCTTTTCAAAGTATCTGTGCAGCAATGATGATCTTTGAAGACTGCTCAAACGATAAACTTTTCACTTGCCCCACTTGTGGGCCAAGTGAAAAGTAAAGAGACGTTTTTCAAAAACTTTTTCTGTAGTTTTTTCTTTAATTTTACATAAAAATCAATTTCAGCATACTGCTTATATTTGGTGGGAGTCAAGCTAAAAAATATACATGGCTTCATTTGTTTTAATTTAAAGTCTGTAGAGTTTGAAGAATCCCACCTATGCGAAATCCATTACCCACTTGCCCCACGGTACCTTATACCATTTCGCAGTGTGGTTTTTCCTACGAAGTTGCACTGAAAATTGTTGGCATTATCACTAATAATATTTCCATCGGTGATTTACCCTTCTTTTGAACACAGGCAGTCCTTCAAATTGCACTGTTAAAACAATGTGGTATAAAGGATATTGCTGTTAAAATAGATGAAACATCTCGGTCCAAACCGCGAAATGGATTACCGAAAAATGTTATACAATCAAGGAGATACCTCAAACTGCAAATTAAGCTTATTGTCCGATTAAATTGTATTTTGTTTCTTTGCTTTTCAAGAACTTTTGCTTAGGTGGACCATACTGCCCTAAGGACCCTACCCTACTTAACCATCTTTACCCTTTACGATGGTGTTCATGTGGTCCGCATAGACTATTACGGCCATTACTTCTCTCTGAACCCGGCTTTGGACTGACTTGCATTCTTAATGCCCCACCAAACGCTGCAAAATGAAACAGAATATGAACAGAAGAGGTATTGATACTGAAATAATAATGTACATATATTTGCAGATCTTAACATCACTACATTCCGGAACATTTTGGGGCAATGCTTCACCAGAAAGCGATCGTTCGCTTTCGCCGGATTTCGAACGACGTTTTGCGCACTCGGACCGCTACGAAATCCTGCCGGCGTCGTATGACAAAGAGAACCAGATGATGGACGAGGAGACTCGATTGTCCTTCTCCAGTAGCACCCCAAGGATGAAAACGGTCGCTGAATCCAGCCTGCTGGACGAGAACAATTCCAACAGTTTGTCCATGATGATGAACTCCGATTTGAACATAGTAGATAAGAAAAAATCCAATACTGAAAACGCCTGGCCTAAGCGAAGCCACAGGCCAAAAGAAAGAACCTAGAACATCATTTCGGAAGATGAGCTTCCAGGAAAATGTTCTTACTCCCAGTGATGGCTACAAAGCGAATTCCTCTTCAGAGAGCAGAGCGAGAACTTCACTTTCTTTCAGTAACATTCGTCCCATTTCGACGAAATCGTTCTATTCTGCTAGCACTGAGGTCAAAAACCACCCAGAAACCGGCCGCGAAAACCTTCTCCGACGTATTCAACCGTTTCCATAGAAGAGCAGCCCCCAGGCGATCAGGCGGCCACTGTCGAAGGTCTCGTCAGTCGTCCAAAAACCGAAACAACGCACCTCGTCTCGGTGGAATCAATAGAGGCGTGTTTCACAAAATCAAAAAAACCCTCCACCAAAGCGAAGGCAGCCAAAACGGCAGTCAAGAAACTTTCCACGAGTCAAATTCTGGAGTCAACGGCTTCGCTGTTCAACAAATCTCTTCAACCATCTCCCAAAACGGCCAAACCTCCCGTTCAGTGTAAATCGGCTCCGACGAGTCCTCAGAAATCCAAACCTCTCAAGCTTCAGATTGAGCGAATCAAGAAGATTCTGAAAGACTGTCGGAACAATCCATCGAACAAGCTCGACCCCTATCGTTGTCCAAGTCGATGACTAATTTGGCGGAAGATTCGTTTTACGAGGATGACGCGAGTTCCATAGGGGACGGGACCGACATTGATGATGATGACGACGACGATGCAAAGTCCGATTTCGGTGGCGGAGGGAGGAAATTCTTCAAATCCAGTTCAAACCGGAGAATTAAACGGGAGTAACAAACTGGCCAACAACATGACGGCCACGGTGCAGAAGGGAGGCAAAATTGCACTCAAGGGCAGTAAACCCAGGAAAAGGAGGCACCTGTCGATGTTTGAGGATGGTGAGTAAGATTGTTAACATTTTGGGGTCCGGGATCAAGATATAGTTGTACATATCTCTAGATTTTATTCAGCCGTTTCTCAGCAAAGGCTCAACCAATTTTTGAAATAGTTTCCTGTAGTGAGCCGGATCTTATTCTTGGCACTTTTGATTCACTTCGGCAGTGAGGTTTTTTGAAAGCTACGAAGCTCATATTTGCGTCGTATTGAAGCGCCTTTTATTGCAAAGTTTCAGACAGTTCGGCCGAGAAAAAACCCCGATGCCAAAGTGAATCATGGGAGTGCTCAAGTAGTTCTGCACCCTATCAAGTTTTGTTCGGTTGCTAAAAATGTTCCTAGGGATGTTCAAATATTGTCTAGAGCTATAGAACAATACATTTTATTTCAGCACGGAAGATCGGAACGATACTTCGGTCACCACACAGTTATGGATAGCTCACAGACATTGACAGCTCACAGACATTGACAGCTCACAGACAGACAAATGACTGGATCTCGTATAAAATCGTACCCCGGCTGTTTAGCCCGGCTCTCCGTATAACACCTTCCAGCACATTCTATTGAATAACAGACACGAATGTCATCACCTTGTAGTCCTTTTTTTTTCTTAGCAATGGGGGGATAATCTGCTCAACAGACCCCGGACCCTGAAGGTCCAGTAGTGTGGGGTTGGGGGCGAAATCGATTAGTCTTAAGCCGTTTTTCGTTCGTCAGCCGGTGGGCGCTGAACTTTCCAATAGTCGGTTTGAACACCTTATCCTGGCCAACCTAGGCGTTTAGATCTCCTATATTCAAATCAAAATTTCTTTAACTTTTATGACGTCAAATTGACTGAAGTCAAAAAATTTGATAATGTTAATTCAAAATAAAGTACAAAATTCATATTTTAGGAATGCAATATTTTTTTGCAGTTCAACACTTTTATCGAGTATGAAGACGAAAAAAAATTTTTTGGTTGAAGTTTTAGTACTACAGTTAACTCTCCCTTACTTGATATTCTGTATCTGCATATTTCCCCTTACTCGATGGAATGCGCGATCCCTTCAATCTAGCATACTTTGGAACCTCTGTAAGTCGATGCCTCTCTAACTCGATGTTTCCTAACTCGATGCGATATGTTTCAGTCTACTTCTCTATGCAAGTTTACTTCTCTAACTCGATATTCCCATGACAATTTTCAAATATCTTCCAAATGTTAAAAAATTTCATAAATTCAATAATTGTAATTATAGTGATAATAAAATGAAGGTTGACAAGTCATTTTAGGGTGATAAAAAATTGAGTTTATGAATACTACGCAAAAAGTGTCACGTTGCTAAATATACTAAAAATTTACTATTTTTCATATTTAATTTACTATTTTGAATGTATTTTGTCGAAATAATGAAAACTTCAAAAAATTGAAATATATATGTTATGTATCTCGATACCTCCCTAACTCGATGGTCCCTTCAATATCGAGTTAGGGAGAGTTGACTGTATTCAATATTACATTTTAGAAATTTTGATGATTTTGAACATGAAAAACAACTCTTGTCGCGTCATGTCGCCGCCATTTCGAATATTGAACATCAAAAGGATCTTACAAAAACCGTTTAAATTTTTTGCAGAAATTCGATGATTTTCAAGTTAGAGCTATTTAACGTTCAACGCTCCGTCATCGTAATCATCGTCATCATCGAAACTTCAAAAGCAGTTTTTCTGTTCGAAACTAAAAAATATTGGATGAAAATGTGTTCACTGTGTTTCGGTTGGAGAATAGAATACAGTGAACACTTTTTCCGGTAAATTTTCTTGATATTGTACGAAAAAACTGCTTTTGAAAATTCCGAAATCGATGAAGGATCCTGCCCCCTTAAATAATTCAATATTTCACCTATATTTTAACGATATTTTTCATACAAATTTATTTAAAACATATTTATTCACTGTTCACACGCATTTTGACTCGGGCATTTTGTGCATTTGTTATAAAAAGTAAAAAAAAAAAAAACAATTTAGTTACTTAATATGTGAATTATACTTCTGAAATAATAAAACGCCAAATAACAAAAAAACAAATACATATTTCATCGATTACATCGATAAAACTAGTTTAGGCAAACTTCATTTTTTCCGACCATTGTGCATCGGCGTGGAGAAAATTTAATATCAAAATGTTTGAAAATTGGGACAGAGCCTACATCTTAGCTTAGTTTAGTACAAGCACTTCCTCAGTTATTGAATAAGAGCATTCTTTGCTAAAGTTGCTATTTTCGCATTTATGTCTCGAGTGGCTGGTACGATGATACTTTATGCCCAAGGAAAGCACGGAAATTTATTCCAGAAAAATGTGTATTTTGGAAAAAAATGTGTAACACAAACTCTCAAAGTTAACATGAAAAAAATCAAGAACGTTTTAAAATTCTATTAATATATGTGCTAATTAAGACTTGGAAATTGTTCTGGAGGAAACTTTGGAGGAACCCCTTCAAAATTTCAAGAAGGTATTACTGCAGGAGGTCCGGGATGAATCCTAAGAGTATATCTTGGAGGAAATAGGGCGATATTCAAAACTGAAAAGGCAATAGATGGCTCTTTTTCAGTGGTAGTAAAAACGAAATCCTGAAGCAAAAAAAGCACCACGGAAGATGAACTAAACACAAAAAGTAATGTAGGTATTCACTTTAAACTTGATTTCTAATCACTATTTTTTAATCCAGTTTCCTAATTGCAAGTAATTTACGTTTTTCATTATTCTCCATACGTTTTGGCAGTTCTTCGACTACCATTCTTCCATGCGCTTGTGTTGAAAGTTTGAGAAATTTGAGAATCCAGCGTAGCGCGATCAGTGGGTGGAATACAAACAACAGTGTCGTCGCTCGGCGGCCAGTGAAAGAAACTGAATGTTCGAAAGGTTGTTGCCTGTACTTTTTGTCGCTGGCGCCAACTGTTATCGTTTAAGAACAAATAAACAGTTGTTACTCTATTGTTGCAGAATCCCAGAGAAATTTTTGAGCGAATCCTTGAAGAAAAGCATTGAGCATTTTCTGTAAGAACTTCTGGAGTATTACGTAAAGAAGTATATTGAAGTATCCGTAAAAAAATGTTTGAGAAGTTCTTAGAGCGGCTCTTAAAAGAATCTAAAAAAAATAAACAAGATTTTTAAATAAATTCCTTGTTGAAAAAAAAAAAATAAAATAAAAATAGAAGGATTACTTGAAAAAAAAAAAAAACTTTTAGAAAATTGGAATAATTACATGGAATATCAATCGATTTTCGATTTTTCTGCTGTTTTGGAAAAAAAAAATCAGTTTCACTTAAAAATGAAATAAAATTCAAGAAGGGGGGCAGAAAGGGGTTATTGTGAAAAATAATGAAAAACATGAAATTTGGAAACTTTGGACGCTTATATCTCAGAAACAGCTTTGCATAAAACTATACTTACTTCGGTAAAGATTTGCCCTGGCCAAGAACACAGGGTTTGACGGTGCCAAAGTAGAAGGTGCACCATAATAATACCCGTCTGTGAAACATATCACCTTCCCAAAACTTTGACACGCCTCTAACCGTTCATGATTTATCATGAAACGGCTGCATTCAGGCGGAGGATTTGGTAATATGTTTCGGCATATTATCAGGTCCTCTTCGAACGCCAGGGACCGTAGTTACTTATAAACCAGTGCTGGTTGTTCAGTGCGCATCGTACCTTCGTGCTGTGCGTACACGAATTCTCTCTGCTCTTGGAAGTTTTCTTAAAAACTACCTAAAGCAATAAAACAGTACTTTTCAGTGCTACAAAAACAGTACTTTTCAGTGCTAAAATTAAAAACGGTACTTTTCAGTGCTACTAAAACAGTACTTTTCAGTATTATTTTTTCTACTATTGATCCCTTTACGACCCTTGTTTGGACCCGTGCCTTCGATTTTTCGTTGGACCCGTTGGCGAAAGCTAGCGGTGGTAATCCTTCTTGGACACCGTCTTGGGAAAAAACCTTTCGAAGGTCACGTCTTCTTTCGTTTATTAATTAAACATGGTATCAACAACAAACAAAAGGAAGGGTGAATCTCTGAATTCACTACTTCCTTCCAAAAAAGTGGGTTTTAAAACTGTCACTACACGTGGCAAGAATGGAAGAAAGGACGCTTCCCCGGAATGCGAACTTTCTTCCAAGGGTGAAATGAATAATTGTATCGAAATGAGCAATCAGTTCGATGCTCTAGACAAATTTTCCGAACACCAAATCGAAGCAGCTTCTAGCCCAGGCTCTTTGATTCAAGTGAGGAAGCAAAGAGTGCCGCCTATCGTGGTCAGTTGTTCCGAATTTGGGGGATTTAGGCAGGAGATCTTGAACTCCATTAGGGGAATCAAGGTTTCCTTCCAAATCGCAAAGAAAGGAGACTGTCGCGTTTTGCCGGAAACTCTTAAAGATCGTGAGCTTCTTCTCAGACATCTTGAAGAGAAGAAGCACAAATTTTTTACTTATGACGACAAAACTGAACGTTTGTTCAAAGTTGTCTTGAAAGGTCTCTCAAGTGACTATAAATCACCTGAAGAGATCAAAAATGGAATAAATGATTTACTTGGATTTTCCCCAGTCCAAGTAATCATTATGAAAAAGAGAACCCAATCTGGCATTGTTCGGAAAGGGCTTTCTCAAGAATTTTATTTAGTTCACTTTAACAAAAAAGAACTAAATAATATTAAAGCTTTAGAAAAAGCAAAACTTTTGTTTGATGTCCGTGTGACATGGGAACATTTTCAGAAACCTGGAGGAAATTACCAGAACCCCACTCAGTGCCGTCGGTGCCAAAAGTGGGGTCATGGTACAAAAAATTGTCGCATGGATGCTAAATGCATGATTTGCGGAGGTTCTTCTCACGCCAAAGACGTCTGTCCAGTGAAGGAAGATACCACCAAATTCATATGTTGTAATTGCGGGGCTAACCATAAGTCCAATTTTTGGAATTGTCCTTCACGCAAAAAGGTCATTGAGGCTCGTGCCAGGCAGATGAAAGAATATATCCGTTACGATAACGGTCGTTTCCGGAATTTGCCTGGTAGAGTATCGAACAATGCTCATTTTTCAGTTAACGATCGCTTGATCATGAATCATACCCATCAGGAAGATCATAATCATGCTCATTCACAAACTAATTTTAATCCGTCGGGTAGCCGTTCGAATGTATCTACCCACGGTAAATCCTTTGCCGATATCGTAGCAGGAAATTCGAACTCCTCCCCTGTTCGATCCATGGGTACCCATTCTACTTATTTCAAATCAAATGGAAAAAAACCCTACCGCCACAGGTAACTCCGCTTCTTCGTCTACCGGAAATTCCAATGGGAAATCACATGACATGTCTGCCTCTGATTTTAATTTTCTAACTGAACAATTGAATCTAATGATTGATGCAATGTTCAAAGCCACCACTATGACTGAAGCAGTCCAAGTAGGTGTAAAATTTACAAATCAAATTGTTATTGGATTACGTTTTTCTAATGGATCCAAATAATAATTTAAATATTTTAAATTGGAATGCTCGTTCTCTGAATGGTAAAGAGGACGAGCTGTTTAATTTTCTTACGGTTAATAACGTGCATATAGCAGTTATTACCGAAACGTATTTAAAACCTGGATCTAAACTCAAAAGAGATCCTAACTTTTTTGTTTATCGTAATGATCGACTTGATGGGGCATGTGGGGGAGTTGCAATCATCATTCACAGGCGTATAAAACATCAACTGTTTTCAACATTTGAAACTAAAGTTTTTGAAACTTTAGGTGTTTCTGTTGAAACACAGTTTGGTAAATATACTTTCATAGCTGCCTATTTGCCTTTTCAATGCTCTGGACAGCAAGTTAATTTGCTCCAAACTGACTTGCGTAAATTGACTCGCAATAAGTCAAAATTTTTTGTCATTGGTGACTTTAATGCCAAACATCGGTCATGGAATAATTCTCAAAGTAATTCCAACGGCAGAATTTTATTTGATGAGTGCTCTTCAGGATATTTCTCAATTCAATACCCTGATAGCCCCACATGTTTTTCCTCTTCTAGAAATCCATCTACGATTGATTTGGTCTTAACCGATTCTAGTCATCTTTGTAGCCAACTGATTACTCATGCTGATTTTGATTCTGATCATGTCCCTGTTACATTTCAAATATCCCAAGAAGCGATTCTCAATCCTATCAGCTCCACTTTCAATTATTTACGAGCCGACTGGAATATATATAAAACGTATGTTGACTCCAATCTTGATGTTAACATTTCTTTAGAAACTAAACTTGATATTGACAATGCTCTTGAAACTTTAACAAATTCAAAATGTGAAGTAAAATTTGAATCCGTGATTATAGACGATGATCTTAAACTCTTGATCCGTCTTAAAAACATGAGGAGAAGGCAATTTCAACGCACTCGCGATCCTGCTATGAAAATTATATGGCAGGATTTGCAGAAAGAAATCAAGAAACGTTTTGCTCAATTAAGAAACAAAAATTTTGAAAATAAAATTTCTCAATTGGACCCTGGCTCTAAGCCCTTTTGGAAATTATCGAAAATCTTGAAAAAACCTCAGAAGCCAATACCGGCATTGAAAGAGGAAAACAAATTATTACTAACTAATTGCGAAAAAGCTCAAAAACTTGCTATGCAGTTTGAAAGTGCGCACAATTTTAATTTAGGACTTACTAGTCCAATTGAAAATGAAGTTACTCAGGAGTTCGAAAATATTCTCAATCAAGAGAACGTTTTCGAAAATGCCTGGGAGACTGATTTGGAAGAAGTGAGAACTACTATTAAAAAATTCAAAAACATGAAAGCTCCTGGCGATGATGGAATTTTCTACATCCTCATCAAGAAACTTCCAGAAAGTAGCTTATCATTTTTAGTTGATATATTTAACAAATGTTTTCAATTAGCATATTTTCCTGACAAATGGAAAAATGCTAAGGTTGTTCCAATTTTAAAACCAGACAAAAATCCTGCAGAAGCTTCTAGCTATCGTCCAATCAGTTTGCTTTCCTCCATCAGTAAACTTTTTGAAAAGGTTATTTTGAACAGAATGATGGCCCACATCAACGAAAATTCAATTTTTGCCAATGAACAGTTCGGATTCCGCCATGGACATTCGACCACTCATCAACTTTTACGTGTAACAAATTTGATCCGTTCCAACAAATCTGAAGGCTATTCTACTGGTCTTGCTCTTCTAGACATAGAAAAAGCATTCGACAGTGTTTGGCATGAAGGTTTGATTGTAAAATTAAAAAACTTTAATTTTCCAACATACATTGTTAGAATAATTCAAAGTTATCTGTCAAATCGTACACTTCAGGTTAATTATCAGAACTCCAGATCTGAAAGACTTCCTGTAAGAGCTGGTGTTCCTCAAGGCAGCATTTTGGGACCAATATTATACAATATTTTCACATCTGACTTACCTGAGCTATCTCAGGGATGTCAAAAATCTTTGTTTGCGGATGACACAGGCCTCTCCGCCAAAGGACGAAGCCTGCGTGTCATCTGTAGTCGATTGCAAAAAAGTTTGGATATTTTTTTCTTCATACTTGCAAAAATGGAAGATTTCTCCTAATGCTTCCAAAACCCAACTAATAATATTCCCACATAAACCAAAAGCTCTTTATTTGAAACCTTCAAGTAGACATGTTGTCACGATGAAAGGGGTTCCAATAAATTGGTCAGATGAAGTTAAGTATCTAGGGCTCATGCTAGATAAGAATTTAACTTTCAAAAATCACATTGAGGGCATTCAAGCCAAATGTAATAAATATGTAAAATGTCTCTATCCCCTTATTAATAGAAAATCAAAACTTTGTCTTAAGAACAAGCTGTTGATATTCAAACAAATTTTCAGGCCAGCCATGTTGTATGCTGTACCAATATGGACTAGCTGTTGTAATACCAGGAAGAAAGCTCTGCAGAGAATTCAAAATAAAATTTTGAAAATGATTCTGAGGCTTCCTCCCTGGTATAGTACCAATGAGTTACATAGAATATCCAATGTTGAAACATTGGAACAAATGTCAAATAAAATAATCAATAATTTCAGGCAAAAATCGTTACAATCTTCTATTGCCACGATTAATGCGTAATATGTTTAGATTAAGTTAGGTTAAGTATATTCAAAGCGTTTTTTTTCTCTTATAAGCAGGTGAAATCAACTCACCTGTAAAAAAACTGAACTGCTACGGCAAATGAAATGTAATATGTTGTTAACAAAATGTTAATAAAATCTTAAATATGTTTTACCAAATTAGGATGATAGTGTTGTCAAATAACACAGAACACCTAGATATAAGAAATGAATGTAATGTTTGGAATGATACTAATAAAGAAAAAAAAAAAAAAGTGCTGGTTGTTGATGGTTCAGTTCGTTTACACGAGCTGTACAATCCTTTGTACTAATCAGTAATGGTGGTTAAGTTTCAAAGCCAACGTGTGTTCAATCGTTTGTAATGCAACATAAGCATGTGTGTTTGGTGAAACACTGCGTTACACTCGTCGTTATAAAATTAGTGATTGTGAGGGTGCTAATAATGATGTTTGAAAAATGTATGGTGATGAGAATTTGAAAATGGCATTGGAAGTGATTGTGATAGTTTTGTTAAGTATACAAATAATAATTATATGAACCCTACTAGTTTAATGATGGCCATAATACATTTTGCAATCATTTCTCTGAAGATAAACACTATTGCCTAGTTATTCACACATACAGTGCTGTTCTGAATAATAGCAGCGCATGTCGATTTTCATACAAAATGCTCAACTTTGACATGCTGTAGTTTTGTTCCCTTTCAAGCAATCGAGTTGAAATTTTCTCCACAGAACTACAAATATGCCCAATTTTGTAAACACAAAATCTCAAAATTTTCTAAGCCCCTGCCGGAAAGTGAGATACTAGGTGAAATTGTTCGAAAAAATAGCAGTTTTAAAAATTTGAATTTCGGCTTGACATTATAGTTTTAAATTGTATATCACTTACAATTGGAACAATCTCCTCCTACTTATCAAACCTACACCTAAACCGAAAATGTTTAAAATATTTGTAGAAGAAAAAAATTAAAATGAAAAACTGCTATTTTTTCGAAAAATTTCACCTAGTGTCTCACTTTTCGGCTGGGACTCAGAAAAAACTGAAATTTTGTAGTTACAAAATTGATCATATTTGTAGTTCTTTGGAGAAAATTTCAGCTCGATTGCTTGAAAGGGAACAAAACTACAGCATGTCAAAGTTGAGCATTTTGTATGAAAATCGACATGCGCTGCTATTATTCAGAACAGCACTGTACATGATAAAAGTGTTTATAATGACAACGAGTGCAGAAGAATGCATCGAAGTGATTTTTTTACTGTAACTTTCTTGACCGTAGTGCTAAATCGTAGTTTGAATAGTAATTACTCCACAGCAACAAAAATAATGACAAATTCAAATTGAATATCTTTTAGTTTCTTAGGAATGATAACAGATGGTAGATGGTAATAACAACGAATTTATATGAAAATGTGTGATGTAATTTTGATGAAAGTTTGTAGCTGTGATAGTGAAAAGTGATATAATGGAAAGTTCCTATATCTGAAGTGTATTACGAAAGTTTATGAGTGATAATTGGTGGTATACGTGATAGTGTCGAAAATTAAAGTGTCGATAGTGAGTGATAAAATGAAATGGGGAATGAGGACCTTCTGATAAAACTACAGTTAACTCTCTCTTACTCGATATTCCGTACCTCGATATCGAGTTAGAGAACCATAACAAAAGTTGGTTTTCATGGCTAACTCGATGGTCCCTTGGATCGCAGTTGCACTGGTTTTGTGTTCTGTAACTCGATACCTCCCTAACTCGATGGTCCCTTCAATATCGAGTTAGGGAGAGTTGACTGTATTTCGTTTTTCACTTTAACCCCTCTAGTAGTATTTCAGGGCTTATCATAGTTTGATAGTAGTCTGAACCATTTTCTGACCCCAGAAAACAGACAAAGGATTAAACGAATCTCTGGTTTGAAGGATACTTGGGAAAATTTTTAGAGGAAGGTTTTGATTTTTTTAGAAGAATTAATGTAGAGTTGTTCATGAACTAGTGCATCATGATCATTTTTGAACAAATTTACATGCGGTATTATAGGCGATACTTTTCTTATGCATGTGCTCCCTTCTCAGGAGTTTATTTGCAGATTCTCCCCTTGTGAAAAAATATATATTTGTTACAGAGCAAAGCAAATGTTCGACATCGCCAAAAAAATTTCCATAGGTTTGAAACGATAAGTTTATCCCTGTTTCAGAAATCGACCTTGCATCCGAACAGTTGGAGGTGGATTTTCTCATCAGTAAGCTTGTCGGTTCTCAAACTGAACCAGACGCAGAGCCAACCCAGCTTCAACAATCCACTCCCTTGAAAAGTGGCTCAGGACCGGAACCACAGCAAATAGCACCCCCTACGGTGCAGGTCGAGTTAATCGATGCGTTCCACAGCGAAGTCAGCAACGACGAACCGATCCCAGTGCAATCGAATATCATCTACGTAGATCGGCTATCGCCTCTGCTGAATGGAGCGACCGGGGGAACTTCTGAAGACAGTTCATGCAACAGCTCACGTGATGGCAATAGCATTCAATTCGACTATCAAGAATCTCCTACGATGCAAATCCGGACTATGACGTCGTCTTTGAGCATAACGCGTGCCTCTAACGGTATATCTTATTTACAATGTTCTAATATGGTTGATTCAATTCCAATTATCATTTTCCAGTATCGATTAAATTAGACGACCAGTCCCAGATGGAGTCTCACAAACTTTTCCCAATCTTCTACAAGGACCACCAACGAATGGTTGCAGCGCAATCTCAATCGGAGGAAGTTTGTTACGGTCTTTTCGATATGATTCGCAGGAAACCGAAGCGATTACGAACCTCCAGGGGTGTGGGTTCCAATCAGTATCAAATCGATGCCGGCCAAAAGGAATACGGCGCCCAACAGTGCCCGGATTGTGGTTTGCTCTACACTGTTCACGAGCCGGAGGAAGAGTTGATCCATGAAAACTATCACAATTCTTTGCATATCCTTAGGTTTCCCGGGTGGAGCAACGAACCGGTGGTAGCTAACGTCCCGGAATGGGATGTTAGCGGACGAGTGTTGGCCATCGGTATGACTGCCAATCAGCACAAGCTCCAAAAGGTGCAGGAGGTGCTTGCGGTTATGGATCGAGAACTGGGCTACGTGGAACCCTGTCAGCTAGTGCTGGGTTCGGTCGTTTACTTGGCCATTGCAAAGGGCACAATACTTGGAGTGTGTGTGGCTCAACCACTGCAGCATGCCAATCGCCTGCTGACAATCGAAGGACTCGAAGGACCGTTCGATTGTTGCACAATGGAGACCTATCCAGTGAAGTAAGTTATTATTATTATTATTTATTGAAATTCGTCATTATGACAATCATCTTTTATGTTACATGATCCAAATTTAGAAATTTACGTTTAGTTTACCGTTTTATCTCAAATTTATATTATATTCCAAACACTCCACTTTTTATAGCGATTTTTCAAGAAAACCTTCAAAATTTCTTCACAGGATGATCAATTCTTCTACTACTGAAGTCCTTCTCATTTAAAAGTTGTAAAAATATCAAATCTTGGCTTCGAAATCGTAACTATTTCAAATATGTGTCATGTTCAATTTTTTTGAAATCTTTAAACTTCTGAAAAAAATATTTCAAAGAAAATAGCACACTCTTTGAAGGCTCATCACCATGCACATGGAAATATTACCCTATTTGAAATATTTACATCCAAATTCTGGGTGTTTTTCGAGATAGAGTGCATATTGTTTTAATCTGAGTTACACAAACACTTTCACACTTGGGCACTTGTAAAATTTAGCGTGGTAACAACTATAGGGGTACCGGGTGCAGTATGGACACCCGGGGCAGAATGGACACCCCCTGTATCTTTGCATAAGCGAATACTTTTACACTTTGAATGCAAACAATATTTCAGTTGCCTGTCGGAGGAGTAAATTATCCACTAAAATTTCAGAAAAATTTTTCAAAACATTGATTTTAAATAGAAAAATTGAGCATGTTTTTATTTCCCTCCCCTTGGTTATGCGACCTTGCCGCGATGGGAGGGCATAATCCATTAGCCCATATGATGGAAACCAAAGGCGTAACCTGTAGTGGTGGTATCACATTTTGGCATTTTTTGCTTAAAGCCGCGTCATAATTCATATGGCATAGACGCAATAATATCTCGGATGTGATCCAACGGACATTCTGCGTCATTGATAGAATTGATGCCCATTTCAAATAATTATTCTATTCGAAGTGGACATTAATACTATTGGTGACGTTCAGTTTGCCTTTTGCTAACCAGAATGATCCGTAGCCACTCTTACTATTAGCTAGCTAGATACATCGTTATCATATACGACGTAGGGAATACATAGGAACTCTTAGGAAAATGACTAGTAGATTCACTGAGTAGAAATAAGTGGCGACAATCTTATTTTAATATGATTTTTACATTGCCATAATAAGAAATACCTCTTTTGTAACAGCGGTATAAATAATCTAATTCCAGCTTCATTTTCGCAAAATTTACAAGTAGAAAGTAGGCGTTGTGAAGCATTGCATTTGCCACCGAAAAGTGAATCTTGTAGGAGACTGTAATAGAAGCCTAAGGTAACTTTACTCTTCAATATTCACTATAAAAATGACTATAGAAAGTAAGACGCTGAGATCGATCATTAGGGTACACTTGCTAGTTTCGAAAAATTGTTGAACAGACAAGGAAAGCGACTTTTTTCTTTAAGGATATATGAACGTAATGACCAATAAATACTTTTAACAACAAAAAATGAAATTAACTAGAACTACTACTAAACAGCCTAATTTTGTTAAGACTTGACACTTGACATTTAAGACTCTAATCTTACGTAAAAGACAATAGTAATCAGAATAGCACTTGTATGACAAATTATTCAAAACCATTTCGACTAGACAGTATTAGTAATGCACTACTATTTCAAACAAATTCTACACTACTATTTCAAACAAATTCTAATGGAGCTGCTGATTTTCATAATGCTTCCTTTTCTCAGAAGCAAGGGAATATGGGTACTTTTCAAAAACTACCACGTCACAATACTAATAAAAAACAGTGTTCATGTGGGCGCCATTGCCTAGTCCGTCTGAGTATTGGTCCTGGTAAAGGGGAAGCTTGGCAAAAGCCAGACCGAGGGTTCTGCCTTGACAAGTTAAGCTGTCAGGCAGCTCCAACTGAATACCATACAAAAAAAAAATTGAGCATGTTTTTATTTGTTTCGAAAATTATAACATTCACACCTCACCAAATAAGGTTTCAGAGGCAAATGACTGCAAGTTGACCGATAATGTAGCTCTTCAATTATTTATGCTATATTCAAAAATAGCGTAGATTTTTTTCTGGTACTTTAAGACATTGAAAAACTTGTATAAAAATTTCTTATACTGTTGGGGCAATATGGACACCGGGTGACAAAGTAGAGCTGACACTTCAAAAAGAAAAAAATATAACTTCAAATACAAAATTATACAAAAATATTTAGCATTCAATGCAATGATTATGAAGCGGAACCACAAATCAGTTGAAAATCGTCAATTCTTGATAAAAAACTAACTTGGAGGCAATATTGAAAGCATCTCTACGAAAAATGTCGTAAATTGGTTTTAATCATGTTTCCAGTGGCACAGTGACCTGTCACAATGGTTTCCTGAATATGAACTTCATTTTTCGAGGTTTTGAGAACGATCGCGGGACAATTTTCCTATAAACATTAGGGTGTCCATACTGCCCCATGGGAGTGTCCACTTTGCCCCGCTAGCTTGATGGCGACTACCAAATATAAGCTTTTTTCAAACCTATTTTTGAAAACAAAATATTTTTTTCCCAATTATGCAACCATGTTTAACAAATGTTTAAGATCTCTAAAAAGCATACTGCACATAAAAAACAGTATAATATTCATGTCCTCACAGTCAAAATAGGCAAATTCCTTAGGGTGTCCATACTGCCCCGTGTCCCCCTATAGTACACAAACAACATGTTAAATAAAATATTATAATGACATGTCAAGATAAATGAAACTCCCCCATTCCAGATGCGGAATTTCCCGGATATGGGTCTCGCCGAGCTTCCGAGGCCATGGAATTGCACAAACTCTACTCACCGTCATGCGGTCGCACTTTGTATTCGGCTACCAGCTGAGCTACGACGAGATTGCCTTCAGCGCCCCGACCGAGGCTGGGAAACGACTTGCGGAGACCGTCACAGGGCGGAAAGATTTCCTGATTTACGCGTGATGAGGCTTGTTTCAGCTCCGTGCAAAGTTCTCGCTGTTCTATACGTACCTATCTGTGTTAATCTCTTTTTATCCCTCTTTTACTACCTGTTTTTAAAAGCATGTTCATGACAAACACCGAAATTTGTATCTATATTTCTTTTAGAAACCATTTCAAACGTTTCGTTTTTTAAGTCTCATCGTATTTTGGAGAGCCATACATTGATGAACAAATGTACAAAATCAATAAAATGATCGTTATTTTTTATACTTGATGCAGATGATCTCCGTTCAAATCGAATATCACCAGTTCCTTGGCGTAGTTCTACTTTTTCTTTTTTGCTTCCTTGGCTTTCTGTTTGGCGAGCTCTGCTTCTCGAATCTGTAGCATCTTGGCCCTCTGTTTGGCTAGTTTGTCTGCTTTCTTATAGAATTTTGTGAATTTTAAGTACTCCTGAAATCGAAACTCGTCGTGAGTTTAAGCTTTTGTTACAACGGAGACTATTCTTCAAAAGCATGGAATCGTATAGGTAGTGATACTGAGTACAAACTAGCACTTTCAAAGTCTTTGATCACTCATAATATGGTTTTTCGTTCATCGATTCCATACGTTTGGTGGATAGCGTAAATCAATTTACCTTATCTGTGATGGGATATTCTGGTGGAGTTTGTTTGAGAAAGTATTCCAGTAGCTCTTGGGCTGTGAGCGGTTCTCGCGTCAATCTAAAACATGGGATTTAAAATTATGATTAGATGCCGTCCTGTAACTGACAGGTGTTTTGTTCGATGTGAATTGAAGACTTTCTACGGATCTCTGAGATGGTGATTTCGAAGGTATCGAAGCAAAGAAATCGGAAGGCTTCCAATTTCGTTAAAATGAGGGTTTC
This sequence comes from Aedes aegypti, assembly GCF_002204515.2. NCBI lineage: Eukaryota > Metazoa > Arthropoda > Insecta > Diptera > Culicidae > Aedes > Aedes aegypti. Next base: position 26,219 of record NW_018734843.1, read on the forward strand.
GGAAAAAGGAAACTACTAGAAAAAAGAAATGTACAAAAAAATTGAGGAATTCCGAAAAGAAATGGAGAATTCGTGAGATATCTAGGTGTTTCGAAAAAAGATGAGGATTTAGAAAAATGTGCTTTAAGTTTAAAATTTTGTGCGGTAGCTAGAGATATAAATAACAACATCCTAGAATTTCGGGAGCACTCCAGCTGAGAAATTCAGAGACGCATTGTTGCTGGAAATCGTGCCTACTTTGGACTCCGCATAACTCTTCGATCGATCAAAGTTCGACATTGCACGAGTTTAACCATCTACAAGACGCTGGTTAGACCGGTACTCCTCTATGGACACATATCCTACGTGCAGAAGATCAACGCGCCCTTAGTGTTTTCGAACGGTTTGCGGACCGTCTACGGCAGAGTGCAGATGGAAGACGAAACGTGGAGAAGGCGGATGAACCATGAATTGTAACAGCTACAGGGAAAACCAACCATCAGGGAAATCAACCTTGCAAAAATTGGGAGGTTGCGGTGGGCCGGGCATGTCACCAGAATGTCGGATAACAACCCTGTTGCGGCGTGCAACTGGGACTTTGCTCGGGTGAGCGGGAACGGAAAGATCGGATGATCTTCCGTCCACCTGTTGCCGGGAGCAACAGGGCACAGGACCGATAGCTCGACTGGAGGGGGGACTTAACAACTCTAGCCTTGGAAAAGGCTGTTTGGTTTCCACTGGTGGAGGGAAAGGCGGTATGGTTCACTTTAACTTAACTACTGTATTTCTATCGAGGTTAATAATATAATGGTTGGAAAGAAACTGAATGGAATCTTGCGCATGCAAGTTTCTTAAATAGGCTGTAGGTAAACAACAACTTTGCATGCGCAGCGGTGTGGGGACGATGGTGGAAATTTCCACTGCATGCTATGTATTACTGAGCGAACGATGCTCGGGCGGGTGTCTTCACGCAATACATAGCTGGGATGGATGGTTGGTCGGCTTGACTGCGTACAGGTATATATTCGATCATGTCGCTCGGAAGGATGGAAAGGGGAAGCAAAACTAACGACGTGGTGCGTGTGTGTGAGTTATTTGGGGTGGTTGTTAGTTTGGTATTGGAGGCCGATATACTCGCGGCGGCTCGAGATTAGTAGGGACAGGGGTGTGAGGGACACACATACAAACGGAAACTTCGCGTTGGCGCGAACATACTCCCCGGCCAAAAGAGGTAAAGGGATGGGTTCAATGGAGGACTTGGTATGACTACAAAATTCACGGTGATGGGGAACTCAGGGACTCGACTCATAAGGATTGTCAGTAAGGAAAAATAACGTTTCAAAGGCAGAATAATCTATGACTCAACGATTACTCACAAAAGCTTCCAATCTTAAACACTTAGAGATTCTGGGCGGAAAGGAAAAGGGTAGTCAATTCAAGTCTTGCTATCACGACAAACATGCTCAGAAAAAGGGATTAAGGAACTCAACTCTAACGAACCTGCGGGGTGGGAACAATAGCTTACTACGGCTTAACAATTAATTTAAAGGGATGGAAGTAACTACGGACTGATTTGCGGAAGGAACTGCTTGTTTCACAGGATATCAAGAATCTAATTTCAGGAAACGGTTAGGTATATCAGCGACAACACTGTAGGCAGTAGAAATACTTTGCACACTTGGGTGGCTTAGGTGGCTTAGGAAAATAATCGAAATAAAGGAGAATATACTTCGGTTACTATAAGGAACTTTTCTAACTCATTACACAAAGGGCACAGGCGTTACAGGAACAGAAGAAGGGCAATTCATAGCAGACTCATTAGATCACTACACTAATGTTAGGGATTCATCTTCAATTCGGTGTGGACTGTATTAAGGATAACTGGCATAATTCAAAATGTGGGCCCACAAAACTTCAAGGATTGGCGAACTAATGACTTGGCGAAAGGGCTTAAACAAACACTGGACAAGGAATCGTGGCAAACTAATGAGGACACAACTTTCAGGTGGAAATTCAAGGTTGGGAGAATAGTTCAATTTACGACGCTTCCTAACGGTCACAAAATTGGAATACTGGTAACTTTAGGGAATTGGCTACACTCTCTTAATGGGCACGGTATCATAAAACATCACTTAAAACTTAGGAGGACAGGATTTCAAACTCAAAAAACTCAATGGGAGGAAAATTCACATGGACTCACGGATCACAAACTATCATATCGAACTTGGTATTTTGGAATAATGGGCAAACACTTCACAGGGATTATATACTACCAGATACGATATTACTCAAGTAGGCAATGGAAATCAACGATAGGGAATTCAACTCAACAAAGGAAAAAAGGAAGGATTATCATTTCATATAGGGCTCTTCAATAGTGGACTGTATTATGGGATTCAATCGGTGGAAAACTCATATGGATTCAAATCTTACTCGGAGAGATGGAAATTGGCGATAAGGAAAACTCATTGACGACAGGAAGGACGGAAAACTCATCAAGAACAATATCGGTTTTGAGTGGGACTATTCAATGGTGGACTGGGGAAACCACTTTGAGCCAGGATAGGGATTAGGCACACACCACAAATCGAAAGCTTGCTTACCACTTGATGAACATCTTCGGGTGGATGCGTACGGGACACGCACTCCGGGATGGCTTCGCTGGCTCGACGTCGCATGGGGGCTTCATCTGGTGGTTTCTCCGACAGGGACATGGTATGGGGTTGCTTGGAACCACCAGTCGGGTTGACTGGCGGCATCATCTTCTCGGTCAATCTCTGGTTCGGGGCTTCGCTCAATACCGGACGTTTTCCGGTGGGCATCGGGGTTGGCTCTTTCGCCGGATGGATTCCGGCTATCGTCGGGATTGACCTCGCTATCGGTGGAATCGTGGTTGGACACCGCAACCACTTGGATACCGGATGGCTTCTGGTTGACACTGGACACGGGTGCTTCGCTGGACACATCTCGCTCATCTGTGGCTTAACCATCGGAGGGATGCCGGCTGGCATCAGAACCGGCTTGAAACTCGCAGGTATTTCGATGGACGGCAGGGCTTGCTTGGATACCGGAAGGATACCGGTCGGCAGCAGGAACATCAGCACTGGATTCATTTCGATTGGCAACCGAAACGACTTGGGAACCGGAGGAGGAATACCGGTCACATCTGGAGGCTTGGGGACCGGAGGAGGAATACCGGTCACATCCGGAGGCTTGGGAACCGGAGGAGGAATACCGGTCACATCCGGAGGAGGAATACCGGTCACAACTGGAGGCTTCTCTGGTGCCGGATGGGATTCGACACTAGGCGGGAATCGTTTCAGAACCGAACGTGGTCCGGCCGCAGAAGATGGCTGCTCACGAATCGGATGGATTCTGGCCACATACTGGAACTTCTTAGCCACCAAATGGAACACGCTTGCGGCTGGAAATCTCTGGGACACCGGCTGGTATCCCATCACACTGGACGGCTGCTTCATTACCGGAGGAAATCCGGCCACATCTGGGAACACACGTTGGAAAGGCTTCTCTATCGAATTGGATCCGGTCAAGCTGGAAGAATACTTCAATGCCGGAATGGATCCGGCCACACACGGGAATCGTTGGGGCGTTCGACGGAATCCGGTCAAATGGGATAGCTGCTTCGAAGCTGGACGGAATTTTGCCACGCGCTGGAAAGGCTTCACTACCGAATTGGATTCGGTCAAGTTGGAGAAATGCTTCAATGCCGGAATGGATCCGGCCACACACGGGAATCGCTGCGGCGTTGGATGGAATCCAGCCAAACGGGATGACTGGCCAAACGGGATGACTCGGAAAAACGGGATCGATGCTGGACGGAATCTGGTCCTACATGGGAATCGTTTCGCGACCAGACACAATCCGATCGCACTCGGGAACTCGTTGGGAATTAAGCGGAATCCAGCCACACAGGGAAACCGCTGGAGTACCGGACGGGAACCGGTTGCGCACTTGAATGGTCGGAAACTTGCTGCTGGATTCTTGGGCACTGGAAAGTACGTCAGTTGGCATCGATGCCAACCTGGGCGGTGGATGGAAACCGGGTGCATAAGTAACGTCTTCGGTAACGCACCACATCCGGCAGCTCTCTGGGACGGCGTCGGCTTCGAACGGATTCCAACCAGGTTGATTGGAACTGGAATCGGGTTCGTCGCTTCACAGGATTGAATGTTGCTTAGGCTGTCGACAAATTGGGTTGACTTATTGCCGACATGGAAATCCTCTGGGGTCGTCTTTGCTGGATTAGCAGGATGCACTCTCTGCTTGCACGGAGGGTTCGACTCGTTTTCGCTGGCAACGGTTGTCACCTCTTCACACGTCGTTGGCATTTTTCCACGGTGGGTGGAATCTTCTTCACGATGGGTGGGTTGCTCATGTTTGGTAGGCACTTCTTCTCGTTGGATTGGAACATTTTCTTCACTGAGGCACTTCTGAAGCATTGGAGCATCAGAATGCGGGACAATCGGCGTGGGTGCCGACTTGCACTGGATGACCTCGGTGAGATCACCATCGGAACCGACCAGGGCAGGTCCACACACAGGATGGGCAGAAGCTTCAGCGCTTGGCACTCTCTCTTCACGGGGAAACTTCTGAAGTGGTGGCACATCAGAAGGCGGAACAATCGGCAGGGCTGCCGACTTCGACTTAATGACCTCGGCGAGATCACACTCGGAACGGACCAGGGCTGGTCCACACACATGATTCAACTTCTTGGCAAAATCTTCAGCGCTAGCCACTCTCTCTTCACAGGGGAACTTCTGAAGTGTTGGAACATCAGAAGGCGGTACAATCGGCGTGGGTGCCGACTTGCATTGGATGACCTCGGCGAGATCACCCTCGGAACGGACCAGGGCTGGTCCACACTCAGGATTCAATTTCGCGGAACCTTCAGCGCTTGGTGGCTGCACGGACAGAATTGGCTTGATGGCACTCGAACTCACCTTCACTTCGTTGGCTTGGACTGGGTACAGTTGCTTCTCTGGGGAATGCTTTCTCAGTGGCGACGTGTTTTTCTCCTCCATCACGTCTGGAATCGGAACGGATTGTTCCGTCGTTGGGCTCGGGGATCGACTACGTACGAGCGGGGTGCGCCAGCGTGGCACAGTGGTCGCAGGGAAATAGTTGGTTGATGACGCTCGACTATGCTGATACCTGTTATCGGTGGTCGGAAAGGAAAGCAACATCGTTTCCACCAACACGCAGGCATCAAAATGGAGGTTCTCGAAGCTCTGATAATCCTCATCCAATTCTGAAAATCTCTCTTCTGGGATTGCGGACAGGATCTCACCGTACACTCTCTGGTATTCTTGGTACAGGAACTGGAGTTCACTTTCGTAAAGCTTCACTCGTGCAAGACTTGGTCGGATGGTACCATCCCTGTCAACCAACTGCTCCTGGAGCCGCTTCACTTTTAGCTCGACGAGGCTACGTTGGGCGAACAGCCTTTTCACTTCGGCCATTCTGGAACAGGAACACACGCGCGCGGTTTACTTTCGGGTGGAAATGTTTCGAAACTTTTTCACTCGCGCGCGACTCACTTTCGGATTGGAAATGTGCTCGGACTTTTTCACTGTCTATTCACTACACTTGGGGAATTTCGTCGCCTCTCCGCCAATGGAAACCAGGAATATTCTTTCTTAACACTTTGGGTCGAGCTACCGGGGCAGGAACTACAGCAATCCTCTCGGTAGGAATGCTGATTGCTATCGGCGATAGCAATTGGGAGGGATTGTTTCAATCGGATGATTGACGACACACACACGGCTGCGGTTGCAGCTTCCACGGAACTGGACCCTCTATCCGGTTCGATTGGACCAAATGTTGCGGCGTGCAACTGGGACTTTGCTCGGGTGAGCGGGAACGGAAAGATCGGATGATCTTCCGTCCACCTGTTGCCGGGAGCAACAGGGCACAGGACCGATAGCTCGACTGGAGGGGGGACTTAACAACTCTAGCCTTGGAAAAGGCTGTTTGGTTTCCACTGGTGGAGGGAAAGGCGGTATGGTTCACTTTAACTTAACTACTGTATTTCTATCGAGGTTAATAATATAATGGTTGGAAAGAAACTGAATGGAATCTTGCGCATGCAAGTTTCTTAAATAGGCTGTAGGTAAACAACAACTTTGCATGCGCAGCGGTGTGGGGACGATGGTGGAAATTTCCACTGCATGCTATGTATTACTGAGCGAACGATGCTCGGGCGGGTGTCTTCACGCAATACATAGCTGGGATGGATGGTTGGTCGGCTTGACTGCGTACAGGTATATATTCGATCATGTCGCTCGGAAGGATGGAAAGGGGAAGCAAAACTAACGACGTGGTGCGTGTGTGTGAGTTATTTGGGGTGGTTGTTAGTTTGGTATTGGAGGCCGATATACTCGCGGCGGCTCGAGATTAGTAGGGACAGGGGTGTGAGGGACACACATACAAACGGAAACTTCGCGTTGGCGCGAACAAACCCGTAAATAGTTCTCGAAAACAATCCGACCAACACAAGACGACGTGGTGTGCAGCCAGCAAGATGGTTCGATCTAGTTGAGAACGATCTGCGGAACCTTCGCAGAATGTGTGCCTACGACGGGCAGCCATGGACCGAGTCAAATGGAGACGGCTCCTACGTACAACAGAGGCCACCTAGGCCTTAGCCTGACTGGTAAGGTTAGCTTGAATTCCAGGAGTTACAAACTGTGATATCTGCCCTGTTGCATTATAATAAGGCGTTTTTTTTTATTTGGTTAAGCTCTATTGTCCACATGGGCACTACGCGAGCTGATTTTATATTTGACAGATGTAGGGTACCATCCGTCCTGATTTAGTGAAATGTCAGAGATAGTTTAAATTAGGAAAGCTATCCTTACACCCAAAAAAAAAAAACGGATAGATGCTATATGAACAAATTTGTATGATTTGTATGGAAATGACAGTTTGCACTGTTCCAATTTCGACATTGACGCCATTCTTATCCACTCAGAATAGAATAACTTGGGCGTACTAAAACATAAGTTATCATCTTTAGTGTATTTTCACAAATATCTATAGCTATCAGATTGCGAGAGATCTCCAAAACTCCGATTATTAGTTTTCAGCACAGATGGTAGCAATTATGGGAAGATGAATCTGCTTCCTATATTCCTATCTTCCTATCAATAAGGCATTCTGTTATTACTTTGCAATATTTTTGGAACTCAAAGAAATATCAAATGAGAAAGCTTGTACGGATGCTACCATCATTGAATGTGTACAAAAAAAGTATCATTTGCAATTTCTGTGAAGCATTTCCATTATTGGGCGTATTATTACAGTGACCAATTTTTTTGTTCGATCAGTGGAGTTAATATTTATAAAAAAAAAACAATGGCCGAAACTACAAATTTAAAAGGAGGAGCACAACTGGATTTTCTGAAAAGACCATAATAAATATCTCTCAGAATCGTGTTGAAAAAACTGTCGGCACTGACAAATATTATAGCTTATCGAACACCTTTTTAACAGTTGATTCAAATATATAGTAGGTGATCAATCGACCACCCGCAGCGCTCGCATCGTTTTTGTTCGTGTTTGACGTTTACACACTACTGCCATCTGCTGGCCCGTCGGCCAAACACACGGATTTTAGCATTGGGCGTTTATGTCATCTTGACTATGATTTTGATCGTGATTTGTTCTATGTGTTATGTCTGTTTGTATTGTCGATTTCCAGTGTAGATATTTGTCAGATTTCTATCAAAAACTATGAAACTTTGATTGATTTTTTGTAGGATTCTTCGTGAATTTCTAGTGAAATCCTTAGCAAATTATCACGAAATCTCAATGGTAGCTCATCCTTATTTGTGGAACTTTTAAATGGTTCATAGCAGATTCTTTGTAAAACCGCGATTCAAAGAATCCCAGCGACATTTCTTTGCACAATCTTTAATAATTCTACGAAAAGATATGAGACGGATTTTTATTTGCTTTTTTTTAATTCCAAGAAATATGTTTTTGACATTTCTAGGCTGTTTTTTGAAACTCTTAGCACAAACAAACAGACGTCACACTCTCATCATTGGCCATCGACCGGTCCGGTTGTGCGTGCTTTGTTGGTCGGTGGCCATTATACCAGTGAAATGTTGGATGATTTGCCATCCGAGAAGGATCATAGGCCAGTCGCTGTCTGATCGCCGAGATTGACGGGGGCTCCCCTTCATAGCACCGTCTTCCGTGCAGAATCTTTCAGCGACTTGACGAAAGGTTTTAGTGGGGGTACTGGGAATCAAACCCATGTCCTTCCGCTTATGAAGCTAGAGTGGACCCCCTTATAATGAGGTGCATGTAACGCTTCAGAAAAGAGACTGAGAGCTGAATAATAAAGAGCTAGATCAGTCTAGCTTGAGCCGTGGCATGTGACCGAGTCTTATCGTATCGGTTGTTGTTTCATTTAAGTTTCATAAGAAGTAGTCTTATTACAATTTTAGATGTTCAAGCTATAAAACAGTTTTTTTTAATATTTTCATATCAATTACCATTTATAACAGTGGCGACGACGGATAAATAAGTGGTTGTGAAAAGTGCAGATAACTCGAATGGAAGGCACTTCCAGAGTGAGTCAGCGTAAGTACAAGTACTTGAAGAGTCTCTTTGAGCTAGCAACTCAAGAAACTTGGTAAAAGTGAAAGCAGGTTTTACTTGCAAATTGTTTTGACCAAAAAAAAGCAATTAGAGTACCTGTTGAGTCCTTTGAAAGGATTAATTTTATAAAAATAGTAAATATTGAGAAATATATATATTTTATTGCCTTAGCGTGGTTGTAACATCATTTTTCTTTTTTTTCTTTTATTCCATAGCTTGTGTTCAGAACAAAGAGTTTACAGCATATCGAAGACTCCGTGCGAGAGGGAAGATCTGCTCGAAAATCGACTCAGAAGGTTTGAGTTACTACTTCTGTGCTGTTGCTGTTGAGTTGTAGGTTGTGAGATTCATTACTCGGGAGAAAATTAGAGTACCAGGCATTTGAGAGTATCATTGCTGGAGGTCGCGCAAACTGAGAACTGATATAGTGAACACCTTACTCACTGCTGACAGTTCAACCCATACCCCAGACAACCAAAATGTACGTATAACGACATCACCTAGAGGCTTTGTATATGCAAAATTTCGCTTATAAGATGTCGCGAAAAGGTTTTCTACGTACAAGAGTGGAGGCGATATGCGTGCATATATTATGTGATGAATAATAACATACATTGCGAGAGTATACATATTCTACCGAACTAACCTGTGATCTTATGCGACTTAACTAATGATAACAAATGTTGATTTGACAGTTGCTACGAATTGATTCGACTTACTTTGTACGAGTGTACGGGACGAAGCAAAATGTACAAATGAACTCAGAAAAAAGTGTTTTATGCGAGGAAACTCATCAATCTGACGAATTTATCCACAGTGTTTTGCGGGTTTGATGTAATTAGTACGAATAAACGAGTTATAACGTGATCTTTCATGCGATTTCTGGTTGTCTGGGACGTTGTGAGAAGCACATCGCGCCGAGTGGATCTACAGCAAGTTGATTTCGAGTGGAATTACGAGGTAGGTTGTCGTTGAAACTTCAGAGACACGTTTCGAAGATTTCATTGTACAGAGGTGCATGCTGTAAACGTCTATAGTATAGGGGACGATTTAAAAGTGTCAGCCAAGTACAATGTGAGACTGATCTGCTGCAATCGTGAGTAGAATATTGATTAGAAACCGTGATTGTGAGTGGCCTAGAAGTTATCGTCAGGACAATCGTGAAAATCGCTTTAAGAATGTTCATACTAATGCGGTTTGCAATTACTGTAAACGTAAGGGCCATATTTTCTACAGAACAGTAACCGTGAAAAATCAATGAATTTCGTTGAAAAGGAGGAAACCGTAGAAACTGCGGTTACCGATAAATTTAAAAGAATACGGGTAAATGATTCAACTGAAGAGGATTCTGACATTAGTTGTATGATGATAGGCCGCATCAATAAGGCTACACAGGCGTGTTTGATTGATGTTACGATCCAACGTTTTCAGCTAAGTATGGAAATAGACACGGACTCAGCAGTAGCAGTTATCAGCGAAATGTTGTACAAGCAAAATTTCTCGTCGATTCCGGTATCCAAATGTGATAAAACACTTGTTGTAATGAATGGATCCAAAATTGCAGTTGTTGGAGAGATCATAGTTGAAATTCCTTTGAATGGTTTAAGCGCTGAAAGGAAATAGACTTTTCTGAAAAGTTACAAGGATTTTACACCGCTTCTTGGTAGAGTTTTTTTTTTTCTATCTTTATTAACGAGATTTTTAGCCCTGGGCTAGTTCATCTCGAGACCAACGGGCTTTACTTCCCTTTCGAAGGAAGTCGTCACTACTGAAATTTTTAGTGACTATCTCGGGGATGGGATTCGATCCCAGGTCCTCGGCGTGAGAGGCGTGTGTTCTAACCCCTACACCGGGAACCGCTTCTTGGTAGAGATTGGATGAAGGTGTTCTATCCAAACTGGAAGGAACAATGCATGCCACCTCGCTCAGTAAACAGTTTAGACATCACAAAAGTACGGAAAAGATTTTAAGTACGATCAAGCAAAAATACTCTAAAGTGTTCAAAAAATACTTTATTGAGCCAATTACAGGTTTTGAAGCAGAACTAGCTTTGAAATTAGAACAACTGATTTTCAGAAAAGCGTATCAAGCGCCTTTCAAAATAAAGGATAAGTTTTCGGAACATTTGGACATGTTGAAGAGTCAGGGAGTAATCACTCCTATTCAGGCGAGTGAATGGGCTTCCCCGGTCATAGCTATAATGAAAAAAGGATGGAGAAGTTAGAATGATTTTGGTCGGTAAGCACAAGACGAATGCGCACAGGCGACAGTTGAAGGCTGCTTACGAACCCAAACGAAGTCGGACAATGGTACAACCACAACAATGAACAAACGTAAGAGGGAGTCAATCGATGAGGATGAAGATTTCTACGGATTCTCAGATGTCCCGAGACCAGAAGATGTTTTCCAACGAAAGAAGGCCAAACAAGCTAGAAGTCACATTAACACTCGCTCGAGAAATACATTAATCAGCTAGGCGCGAACAAGCTGGAGCTGCTTCACTACCATCAACGAGTTTGAGTTCGAATTATTGAAGTGTTTTGAATTATTGAAAAATCGATGCAAGTACCGTTTTGAAGCAACCGTGACGTAACAGAAACTGTGTAAGGAGGAAGTTAATTTTGCATTGCTCCCTGTTTACCCAGGTCGACACATTCTGGATGAGTCTGTGGGTAAACCCTACCTTTCTCAGAGGCATCCTATTCTTGCTGCCACTTGACCAGCGAGACGATCCTCGCCAATATCCTCACCTGCCTAGTGCCTCTACGCTGATACCACTCGATGTCTTCTCGCAGGTTGATGCAAATCGGAATCATCCTGGTGTTCACACATACTGCCTTTGACGATATTGTTCGTTTGACGCTTGCATGGCCATGGGCCGGAAAGTTCTGTTGAGCTTGTCCCGATTGCGCTTGGTTTGCAGTGCTGCACCTTAGGCCGGAACTCCGTGTCTCAGTATCGACGATGATACGCTAGCCAGAAGACGCTGCTTCTCGGACCATGAGCGTTTGGCATGATCCTGGTAAGTGCGTTGGTCGCCTTTGGTGCCTTCTCACATGCATAGTCGACGTGGCTGTTGAAGTTTAGCCGATCGCCAATATGGCCTTTCGGTTAACCCGAATAAAACATCTATTGTTCTTTTTACGGAAAGACGAAACCGCGATGGAATTCGACCTTTACGTCTTTTTGGCACTGAGATTAATGTGACTAATCAAGTAAAGTATGTCGGAGTCATTCTAGATTCCAAACTTTCATGGACACCTCACATTGATTTCAGAGTCAAAAAAGCTTGCATGGCCTTCGGTCAATGCCGGCGAACCTTTGGTAAAACTTGGGGCCTCAAACCCAAATATATCAAATGGATTTACACAACAGTTGTTCGACCAATATTGGCATATGGATGTCTTGTGTGGTGGCAAAAGGGCGAAGTGAGAACAATCCAATCAAAATTGGGCCATCTCCAAAGGATGTGCTTGATGGCGATGTCTGGTGCGTTCTCTACAACTCCCACAGCAGCGCTCGAGGCCCTTTTCGACGTTGCGCCACTACACATATATCTTAAACAAGAAGCACTTTCTTGCTCTTACCGTTTATGGGTACTGGATCTACTGGAGAAAAATCCAGTGAATCGTAGATCTACACACACTTCGTTGTTTCCACTTTTGGTGAATTGGGACAAAATTGTCCTTGCTCCAAGTGATCTCACAATTGCTTGTAACTTTCCTTACAGGACATTTACCACACAATTCCCTTCACGGGAAGAGTGGACGTCTGGCTATTTGGAAAGAAGTATATCAAACAATATAGTATGTTACACTGATGGCTCCCTTCTTGAAGGTAGAGCTGGTGCAGGAGTATATTCTCGTGAGCTAAGGCTGAATCAGTTTTACTCACTTGGTAGAAACTGCACCGTTTTTCAGGCGGAAATATTTGCTCTTATGTGTGGAGTGCAATCAGCACTTCAACAGCGCGTAATGGGTAAAGTCATATACTTCTGTTCAGATAGTCAGGCTGCTATAAAAGCTCTCGCTTCGGCCAACTCAAGGTCGAAGCTTGTTATCGCATGTCGAACTCAAATTGAGGAACTGAATTCAGTCAACTCTGTAAACCTTGTATGGGTACCTGGCCATTCTTCCATCGCTGGAAATGAATTGGCTGATGAGCTAGCTCGCGATGGAGCATCGCATGACTTCATTGGCCCTGAGCCGGCTATTCCAATTTCGAAGTGCTGGGTGAAGCTTCAGATAAACTCTTGGGCGGCAACTCAGCACAAGCAATATTGGAATAGTTTGGAGTCGTGTCGTCAAACAAAATTGTATATTACTGAGCCATCTCCAAAGGTGGCGAAGTATTTAACAAATCTGTCAAAGCAGAATTGCAGTCTCTTGGTCAGAGCGTTGACAGGCCACTGCCGACTCAACTATCACATGGCAAATATTCAGCGTGCTGACTCATTTGTGTGTGATAGTTGTGACTCCGATTATGGAACTTCGTATCACCTGATATGTAACTGTCCAGTTTTTGCGCAAATGCGATTCCAATTACTTGGTAAACACTTATTAAGTGAAACTGAATACAGAAGCCTGAATCTTCAGGACATCCTGTTATTCTTAACCCGCTGTGGTAATGAGCTATAGGCTCTCTTTACGCTCACGCGTTTTGCAGTGCCCTTTTTAGGGCGCTGTTCGAACCCATTGTGGTATGGAGCTACATGCTCTCATTTCGCTTATGCGATCTTCCCTCTTCAAGGGACCCACTCCTATTTCCTCCCATCTTTCCCTTCCCTTTCCTCTCCCATCGGGTAGATGATGAAATAGGCTCAAATATGGCGATGGCACAAATCTCCCAACTGGTGGGGAACGTGCCTTTGGAGCCGGCCTTCTGATACCTGATACCTGGATGAGTCTGTGGGTAAACCCTACCTTTCTCAGAGGCATCCTATTCTTGCTGCCACTTGACCAGCGAGACGATCCTCGCCAATATCCTCACCTGCCTAGTGCCTCTACGCTGATACCACTCGATGTCTTCTCGCAGGTTGATGCAAATCGGAATCATCCTGGTGTTCACACATACTGCCTTTGACGATATTGTTCGTTTGACGCTTGCATGGCCATGGGCCGGAAAGTTCTGTTGAGCTTGTCCCGATTGCGCTTGGTTTGCAGTGCTGCACCTTAGGCCGGAACTCCGTGTCTCAGTATCGACGATGATACGCTAGCCAGAAGACGCTGCTTCTCGGACCATGAGCGTTTGGCATGATCCTGGTAAGTGCGTTGGTCGCCTTTGGTGCCTTCTCACATGCATAGTCGACGTGGCTGTTGAAGTTTAGCCGATCGTCTATCAACACGCCTACACGCAAAAAAATTGTGCGGTAAAAACTACCATTTTAGGGGGTTAACTTAAGCGCTCGCACCGGCAATTTTCAGCAGACCAGAAATGCGCTTGATTTTACCATGTCTGTAGTTGGAATCAGATTGTTGTAAATTATTTCTGTCAAATATACCAGTAATGCGGTGGGGTGTAGCGTGAACATAGTAAATTAGTCTGATTTTCCATGGTAGTTTTAAGAATGGGCGTAGTCAGCTAAAATAGTTGTTTTTACCACAGATTTTTTTCCCGTGTAGGTGTCTGAGCGGCCGCTATATGACGCTATGACGCTCAGCGTGGTGAACCACTTTGCGATTACTGACTAGTAGCACCTTCGTTTTGTCGTGGGCTATCTTCAGCTTGACTCCATGCACCCAGTTCTCGACCGTGCCCATTGTCTCCGTGGCAAGCACTTTCTCCAGCGTTTCACCTATTACTGTTAGCAAAGCCGACGATCTCGAAGCCTATGGGTAACTCCAGTGATAGGACCCCGTCGTACATCCCATAGCATAGCGTCGGGCCCAGTATGGGCCCTTGTGGAACTCTCGCCGTTACTTTCGGCCGGCGTTGGTTGCATACACGAACATCCGATTCTCGAAGTAGCTCTGGTGAATCCGACACAGATAGTCAGGAACCCGCATTCTATGCAGCGCTGTGGCAATGGCCTCCCAACTGGCGCTATTGAACGCGTTTATAACGCCTATCGTAACTAGGGCGCAGTGACGATTTCCTCTTTGTTTTTGCTTCGATGCTTTCTCAGCCCTCTCCAGGACCGTTTGAATTGCGTCTACTGTCGACTTTCCCTTCCGGAATCTGAACTGCCTTTCTGATAATCCGTGCTCGCTCTCCATACATTTAGCCACCCTGTTTAGGATGACCTGTTCCAAGAGTTTGATTACCGGGTGGTTTTCCTGGCTTCGGTAGCAGCACCAGCTTCTGGATCTTCCGTATATCTGGGAAGTGACTGTCGTCCAGGAATTTCTGCATCACCTTCCGGAACATATCCGGGTACGCTAGGATCACCGCTTTAAGTGCCACATTTGGTATTCCATCCGGTCCGGGCCTTTTTCACCTTCAATGGTTTCGCCTTTGCTACAAACTTGTAATTGGAAACCTGATGATCTTCAGCGTTTGCTTCTTCTTCGTTGACATACGTGAAATACCTAATGAATAAGAAGTTGTGGGTTGCACCGAGCTAGGTGAACTGACAAGGGGCATCAGGACCTGGAGAGCGTGGGTCAAAGTCGAGGATGGAAAGACGCAGCCATGAACCAAGTGAATGGATTACCTGCTTTGCTCTTGTCCACAAGTTTTTTCGTTTAATTTTGTGTGGGGAAGGCATCTAACTTCAAATATCTTGTGAATGGAAGCTTTAATCGAAGGCGTGATAGCCATCGTCATTACGCATAACCGGTACTAAATATTTCTTCGAAAATTGTTTCCAAATTTGAGAAATATTTCGTTAGATGCTTTTCGCATACAAATATTTTTCGCGTTACCTTTTAGCGATTTTTTGTGCATAGACACTAGCGCATGTGCGTTACGGTGTGGCCGAATAGCGAATCAGGACATCAGGATTAAATGATATCATGTTAAATACATGACTTATAAAGTTCATGTTCGAAAAAGCCCCCCCCCCCACTTTGAAGGCAGTACGGGCTGTCTCATGAACACATGAGATCTACAACAACCCCCAATCATGTGTCCACTTGGAAGCCTGACTGTATATGAGTTGGCTAACATTTTGCGATGCTTTTGATGTTAATTCTATTAACGTTTGAGTGTATTGTGAATGATTATCTAATCAAATACCATATTAATTGAATCTTTGTGCAATTTCTATTGTTCTGTTCAATCAAGTACCAGCAACTACAAATTGGGCCCTTATAGAGTAAAGTGGGGCAAAAGTTCGAGTGGGGCAAGAGTTTTCTTTTTAGGATTTCTAGCTCAAATCAAATAAAAACTTAGAAATGTCATGGTGGTTCGAATGCTATTTAAATAAGAGACTTTCACTCCAAATATTATAAAAATCGATTGAGATTTGGAAAAGTTACGGCAATTTGTTGTTTTTCGACGTAAATATTGTAATTTTTGGTCAAACTTTCATTGCATGGAACCAAATGAAGATAAAATATTTTTCAATATTTTATGTAAGGGCGTTTCTAGGCCTATCATAAGGAAGCTTTGACGTGTATTAGTTTTTGCATAAATGCTTGGGATCAATTTTTGGCCCATAGCGGGGCAAAAGTTCGAATCTGCGGGGCAAAAGTTCGACCCGTGTATAAACCCACGAAAATTTTCCCATTTTTCCTGAAATCTACATATTATCTTCAAATTAAGCGAAATTTGCCTGATCTTGCGAAAAATGTCACAAAAATTTACATTTTCACTTTGTTTTGCGAAAAACTGCTATTTTTTGGGTGTATTACAACCCTGTTTTGGGCATTTTTTGATAAAAATTTAGTGTGTATTTTTCAGCAAACATAAGTTTACGGCTGGTATAAAGTATACCTGGCATAAACGTATTGATATTTTGTGTTTTAGCCAACGAACTTTTGCCCCACACTAGATTCGTTTAAGACAATCAATTTTGAAACTGTTATAACTAAAAATGGGTAAATATTTTGACACAAGTTTATTCAGCAAAGTTATAGCCAATGTGTTGAAGGTTCGCTGTATGGTATTTGTTTTGATTCATCTGTTATTACAGTCGACTCTCCATAACTCGATATTCAAGGGACCATCGACTTATAGAATTAACGAGTTATAGAATGTACCGAAACAAAAAATCACAAAATCGAAGGAACAAATTTCTGTTTTTCTAATACGTAAATGTTCACCTCTGTAAGAAAGTAATATTATTTTGTTGATTGTACTCTACAAACTATTATTTGAAAACTATTTTCGAAATGCTCGAAAAAATCACATTATTTTGGCTGACAATATTTTTTTTATTTTCATATTTTTCAACTTGTATTATAACTTGCAAGTATTTTTTTCATCTCCAAACAAGAATTAGACCACGTTTCCCCAAATAAAAAAGATTTTAAAATAGATATCGACTTATGGAGAGAAATTTCCCTCTCACGTGACATTGACTAGTGGAGATATCGAGTTATAGAAATATCGACTTATGGAGAGCACGATGTATGGAAATTTGAAGGAACCGAAAAATCCATCGACTTATAGAGTATATCGAGTTATAGAACATCGAGTTGTGGAGAGTCGACTGTATGTTCCTGGAAACTTCGATTATACCACTAAGGTCGAACTTTTGCCCCACCTTACTCTATATGCTTATGCTTTCATAGTAACGTATATTCAATTATGCTTTTCGGCTACGCAACAATATTGTAAGTTACAACAACTAAACATGTAAAACACACTTAGTATAAACATTAAATTACAGTACCCCCTGAGGAAGACACAATTCCCGTGTCGAAACGTCGGGCAAATAAATAAGCCGTTGTAAAAATTAAGACTGCGTAGCCGAAAAGCATAATTGATTACAACCATACAGTCGATTCCCCACCAGTAGTAACGTATATTTTTATTCAATAAAAAATGGATGGTTCAATTTATAAAACTGATTAAAAAATTACAGGTCAAATTAAGGGCCCACAGAAGGTTTTTTTTTCTAGATGTAGCAGGTTCTCCGAATTCGGATCACCCAAAGGGTTTCTGAAACTAGATATGTGTATTTCAGTCAATGCACTTTTTTATAAATTCTGTTCGAAATTTAAGGTTGAAAACGACCTTTGTGGTTTATGGGCCATCTATTAAAAAAGTGAAATTCAATACTATACAAGGTGCAAAAACTACACTATTGAAATGAAATATCAATTGAATTCCAAGTCCATCACTTACCTCATCCTCCTTCTAAGCCCCAAGGTCTGTTTCACACTACCAAGTATCTGCGCCGGAGAGTAGCCTCTCGTAACCAAGGACAGCGGCGATAGGGCGAAATCTTTCGAAATACCGACCTTTTTGCTTAGGCCATGCCTCCATAGTAGCTGCGTGGAGCCGTAATCGGTTTTCGGAATCAGCAGAAACTTCTCGAAACATTTCTTAAACTTTCCCATCTTGGCCGTCCATGGTTGGCTGGACGTTCCCACCAACAGGATCTTATCGTCTTTCTTGATTTGCTTGACCAACTGCTTAAAGAGCACTTTTCCAAGCTTTGTTGGATCCAGTGATGCTTCGCCTGGAGGGATTTTCTTGTAGAACAGCTTGTGTGCCTCGTCGATACATATAACCGTTGGTTGGAGAATACGGGACATTTTGAGAACCATGTGCAGCAGTAGAGGAATCTCTGCAGCTGAAGTCGGAGCAACAGTTGCAGGGCTAAGATCGAACAGAACTGCGTCCGTTTCGTTGCATATGGCTTCTACTAGCAATGTTTTGCCGTATCCCGGTGGTGCCAGCAGACAGAAAGATTTAGGCTTTGGAAGACCCAGGGGACCCATTCCGAAAAGCCACGTTTTTAAGATATCACGCACCTCTCCCATAGCAGCCAGTGGATCTTGCAGTAGGAAATTTCTTTTCTCGTACGCTGCATAATTGTAATCGCCGATGAAATCGTCGATTTTCTTTTTCTTATATGTTCGAATTACGCTCTTTTCGATGAGCTCCTCATACAGTGAATCAATTGTGCGATCCGCAGTCAAATCGGGTGCTTCCTTCTTCTTTTTCTTGCCCTTCTTCCCTTTTCGTTTTCTTTTTTCCTTCTTCGGTTTGGCAGGCTTGTACTTCTTCTTGTTATCCTTACATAAGGCCTTTTGAAGCAGTTCGCGCTCTCCACGAAGCACTTCGTCCACTATGGGGCGCAATTCTTGATGAACTTCTGCAAATTTGTCCAGTGTAATCCATTCCATTATCGGAAGCTCGTCTTCGTTTTCCAACTCGTCGATGAAATACCAGTCCTTCTCATACCGTGCTATTGATTCCTCGATCGTAACTGTCAATTATAAAGTTTAAAATCAGACAGTAATTGAATCTCATACAGACTTACTGTACGCATTGGTAGCAAACTCAGGTTTCTTGAAGTCATATGTTTTGCCCTCTTTCTTCTCCAATTCTTTCTCCTCGCGTCTTCGTTCTCTAAGCTTCTCCTTGGCTGCCTTCTTCTTTTCTTTTTCCAGTTCTTTCGCTTTCTTTTTGGCTTCAGCTTCCTTCTTCTTTTGTTCGGCACTTTTTAGTTTTTCCAATGCCTTTTTTCTCTGAACTTCCATATATTCATCTGGCGTCAATGTTTCTCCTTTGATCACCAGGATCGTTCCTCCTTCCCAAATTTCCGGATAGCGATCGAAGGCATGCGCTTGATCGTAAAACTCTCTGAACCACGCTCTGATGTGATCAGAAATGTCCTCCATGATCCAGGGTCCACGTTGTTGCAAGATTCGCGTTTTCTCATCCTCTATGGCTTTCAAAAAATGCTTCATCAAATTCAGGTTTACGTTTCCTTCGTTCTTTCTCGGCTTTTTCGATCCTGGCGTTCAAATCCGGTCCTCTTTCCATTTCATCAATCATTCCCAATACTACGGATCTAATATAACGTTCACGTAGCTGCTGTTTTCTTTCTTGGTACTTTCTCCAGTATCGTTGGATTTTCCTAGCTGACCGGTTTTGTATTATCTTCTCAATCATCTCTTCCGTGTTGTCTTCTTCTGGGATTTCTTCCACTTCAACAACTGGTTCAGCAATATCTTTGGCCTCTGCAGGTTCCTGCAGAATTATTTCTTCAACCCAACCCGGAGGTTTGTAGTAAGGGAATGCTATTACGTCCTTCTTTTTAACATAGTAATTCCAATTGTACACAGTTCGCTTCACTGGAATCAGCATAAACTGATCCGGTTTGTGGTGGAATTCGTACGGGAAGTCTTGCAAAGCGTCTTCCCTTGGCTTCGGGTAGAATATCTTCGGGTGTAATCGGAAGTTCAGTTGCATGATTCGGGCACGGCGTGCTTTTTCGTGAGAAAGAATCAAGTTCAGGGCAGCAACACGTTTCTCTTTGGCGCGATCCCGTCGAACAACGGGTCGTCTGGGATCCGGGGGTGGTTCTTCTTCACTTTCGGAACTACTGCTAAGTTCATCGCTCGAGCTGCTAGTCAACGGTTGAAGTGCTTTGCTTGAAGCAGCAATCAATTCCGAATGTTGCACTGATCGTTCCAATGGAAAGTAGCAAGGCCGCATGGGTTTTACATCTTCCGGAATCAGGTGTAGTTCTCGAAGAGCGCCGTCGATGTAGGTTGAACTCACTGAGTTCCATCTGTTTGACCTTCTGTTGAAGCTCCAGCATTCGTTGGTTGGCCGCTTGCGCCAGACATTGAATGACCTCACGTTTCTGAACCTGCAACGTTTGATCGTAGCATCGATCGAGCATCCGACATAGGGGAACATATCGACAGTACAGTTCGGATAGGATTTCGTGCACGATCTGTTTGTCCTTGGTTGGCTCAAACCGTTGGACCAGATGTTCGTGCAAAAGGACATCCTGAAGTTCCGCTTGGGTGGCAATCCAAAATTTGGCTATAGTTTTTTGAGTCATCGTGCGAATGTTGAGGTAACTGACTCAGATGTTGACGATTGAACGCCTACTTAGATCTGTCTTATATACAGGTATGTCCCGTTTTTATCAACACGATCGGCGATTTTCAGTTGACAAAAACGGAATAATTTTCATAGACAAAATATTTTACAAATTTAAATAGAATATTGCAGTTTTATCAGGATAGTACACATATAAATTCACAGTTTTTGATGTTTAGGAGCTGTGAGGAGCATTTTGATGTTAATTCTTATTGGTTCGTAATGAAAGGTAATTGCAGACTCCTATCAATAAATATGATTTACTCATAAATAATTAATAGTTTTGTTATTCTTGGTTAGAATTTCAATAAATGTAATATAGAATATTAAAACAATAATCACATTAATGTCCTCTTATCATAAGGTGCGCCTAATTTGTAAAAATATCTACAGGGAAGTAGGTCAAGCTGATCAATTTTTGTTCAAGAAAAGAATAAACAAGGAACAACTTTTTTTTTTCTACCGTTCATATTCATCCTTCTGCTTCTTCTTTTTCTTTATGGCATTACATCTCAACTGAGAAAAAGCCTTCTTCTCAGCTTAGTGTTCTTACAGTCAACCCTCCATGAGTCGTTGTTCCATTACTCGATATCGACTCATGGAAACATACTAAAACAAAAATTATGGTTACTATGATGGTATCTTCAAACAGCTTTCCAAATAAAAGTTGTTCCATGACTCAATATTTCCATGAGTCGATGGACCCTTCAGTATCGATTCATAGAGGTTTGACTGTATTAACACTGCCGTAGTTATCAACTGAGAGCTTTTTGTCAAGATACCTTGTTTGCATTTTTGGCCACATCCATTTGGCGATTAAATGCGGAGTTATGTTGCGAAAATTTTTGGCAATTTTGGCTGGTTGGTCTCTGAAAAAAGACTTTCAAATCAGTTCCTTCACTCAAACTTGTCGAAACACTTGACAAATGCAACAGTGAAATAATCATGTAAGTCTATAAGACCGTCCTTAAGCCATTTCGTGATACATCAAAAATCCTTCATCAAAGCACAAAAGTGTACAAGCTCTAGAACAAGCATCACTAAATTAGAACTTTTTGGTAAGGAACTCTTTTGTAAAGTTTTATGAATAAGCTGTTTTATGAATAGGCTGTTGGTATAAGACTCCTAATTAACCTTTTAGTCTCCATATGGGAAGGGGTTCACATCATCTCATATATCAAGATCTCAGCAAATTTGGGATGGCAACGTGCGTGACGTTCATCAACAGTCTCACAAATTTTCGTGTTAGCTATTTACCCTCTTCATCGATGGAAAACTTAATACACAGACAAACAGACGTAACAGTTACAACAAATTTCGATCAAAATCACAGCTGCAAAGGCATGTACGCCCAATGCTAAACTCAGCGTGTTTGGCCGATGGGCCAATAGGCGGCGGTAGTGTGTAAACGTCAAAAACGATTTATCACCTACCATATATTCGAATCTGTCGTTAAAAATGTGTGAAAGTGTGACGTCTTTTTGTCTGTGCTTATTATATGGAGATGCCAAAATATTCTATATATTACTCAGTTTTTCTGGACCTCCTTCTCTACCTCTTGGAACAGGATCTAATCAATGGCTGTTTGCTATAATTTGTGCAATGGTATCGAATTTGAGAGATAGAAGATAAAGTTCAAAATATGACGGGTTCAACAGTTTTATCAAAAATAACATAAACTCGATCATATCCTTAAGTGAAATCCAACATCAGTATGGTGTCGAAAATTCAATTCTGAGCATTTGAATTGCTTCAAAATAAATATTTAGTTTATATTCTAACATAATGGAAATTAAAAAAAAAAACAATTTTTGTGTGTTGATAAAAACGGAATAATTTGTTGACGAAATCGGAACGTGACAAAATCGGAGCGTGACAAAAACGGAACGTGATAAAAACGGAACATACCTGTAGTACGTAATAGTCGATATTATTCTGTAATCGTTTTCTCAATAAATTCTCAAAATGTATCTTCCCAGAAAGGGAACGTCTCAACTGAGGAAAAGTCTTTTTTCCAGCTTAGTATTATTTTTAGTACTTCTAAATTAATAACTGACGGCTTCCTTTGCCAATTGAACATGTTTGCATTGGTGTATACTTTCTGGTGATAAAGTAAAGTTTAAAATGTGAGTTTATTGAATTTTTTGGCTAGGAAACGGATCAGTTTGACGGTTTAATTTATTTAAAAAGCCTAAAGATTTGGGTTCCGTCTAACATTCCTATTTGAGAATTTTTTTATAAGAACAAAATCTGCAAGTTATTTTTTCTTTTAAATACACAAGGGATTACTTTAAAATACTTTCAAGAGTTTCAGCAAAGATTACGCTATAAATTACTTTAAGGATTTCTCAAGGAATTTTACAAGTACAGGTATGTTCTGTTTTTATCAACACGATCGGCAATTTTAGTTGACAAATTTTCTTAGAGAAAATATTTTACAAATTTGAATAGAAAATTGGAGTTTTATCAGGATAATACACATTTTCATCAAATAAATTCACAGTATTGATAGATAGGAGCTGTGAGGAGCATTTAGATCGTGTATTCTTATAGGTTCGTAATGAAAGGTGATTGCAGACTCCTATCACTCAATATGATTTAGTAATGAATCAATAATAGTTTTGTTTTCTTGGTTAGAATTTCAATAAAATGTACAGAATATTAAAACGATAATCACATAAATGTCGTTTGTATCATAAGGTGCGTCTAATTTGTAAAAATATCAAGCTGATCACTGTTTTTTTTTCAAGAAAGATTAAACAAGAAACAACTTCTTTTTCTACTGTGCATCTTCATCCTTCTGCTTTTTCTTTTTCTTATGGCATTACATCTCAACTGAGAAAGAGCCTTCTTCTCAGCTGAGAGTTCTTATAAACACTTTCGCAGTTATCAACTGAGAGCTTTTTGCCAAGGTACATGGTTTGCATTTTTGGCCACACCCGATTGGCGATTATATGCTGAAGTAATGTTGCGAAGATTTTGCAAACTGAAATTAATATTAACGGTTTGCTGTGCTTTGAACAGGCAAAATCTCATTAGTAAATTGATTGTGGTGTTCTTTCTTCTAAAGTTATTATTACCAAGTTCGAAAGGGATGCACTAACCGCCAATCTAGAACAGTACCACCATCTCTTTTTTAGTTTCACTTCAGATCAAAAATAAACTAACCTAAAGTCTTAGTTTTTTGTTGAGTAAAAATTTCATTAAATACTAGTGGTCCCTGATTTCAGTTGTTTTTTCCAGTTATTCCAGAAACTTTTCCAAATAATTATTATTGTCTTTATCAACGAGACTTCCAGCCCTTGGCTGATTCGTCTCGTGAAAAAGGATTTCCAAATCATTTCCTTCACTCAAATTCGTCGGAACATCAATGCAATAGTAAATTAATCATGTAAGTCTATTAGCCCATTACAATGGCTTAACATTTCGTGATATACATCAAAAATTGTTCATCAGAAACACAAAAGTGTAGAACTCTTTAACAAGCATCACCAAGTTAGACCTTTTTAATAAGGAATTCTTTTGTAAAGTTTTATGAATAAGCGTATGGCTGTTGGTGAAGGATTCCTAATTAACCTTTTAGTCTTCATATGGAAAAGGGGTTCATAATCTGCTCAAAGATCAAGATCCCAAATTTGGGATGGCAACGTTCATTAAAAGTCTCACAAATTTTCATTTCAGCTCTTTACCCTCTCCTCGATGCAAACTTTATACACAGCCAAAAATATGTGACACTTAGAACAAATTTCGATCATAATTATAGCTGCAAAGACATGTACGGCCAATGCTAAAACATACGGCGGTAGGGGAAAAGCAAAAAGCATTAAACTTTTTGACCACAAGAAGTTTTGTACATATGTACTAATTTTCGGATTTTCATACAAAGTAGGCCTGAATAGTATGAATGGGTCGA
Organism: Aedes aegypti; assembly: GCF_002204515.2. Classification (NCBI taxonomy): domain Eukaryota; kingdom Metazoa; phylum Arthropoda; class Insecta; order Diptera; family Culicidae; genus Aedes; species Aedes aegypti. The sequence goes on from NW_018734843.1 coordinate 50,691, forward strand.
AAATTAGTGCTGGTTTCTAAAATTACTGCTCTTCTCCTAGTGTGTAAACCTCAAAAACGAATAAAAAACGATGCGATTTGACCACCTATCATATATTCGTATCGATCGTTAAAAAATGTCGATGGACATCGATGAAAGTGTGACGTATGTTTGTCTGTGCTTATTATATGGAGATTTCCAAAAATTTCCATAGATTGCTTAGTTTTGCTGGATTTCTTCCTCTACCTCTTGGAACAGGATCTAAATCAATGGCTGTTTGCTATAATTTGTGCAATGCTATTGAGTTTGAGAGATATAAGATAAATGTTTCAAAATAGACGGGGTCAACAGTCTTATCAAAAATAAAACATACTTGATCATGCATCTTGCCGTTGCCCAAACATTCTTAAGTTCATTCTCAAGTGCAGAACTCAACATATATGGGATCGTCCATTAATCACGTAAGGAATTATGAGGGGAGGGGGTTTGAGATACCTTACGTGCCATACAAATTATTTTTTTTATTTTCATACAAAAAAATCACACAATAGGAGGAGGGGTCGAAAAACTGCAAAATGGTCTTACGTAATTAATGAAACCCCTATGTCTTATCAGATTTGCATAGAAAATTCTTTAATGTCATGTTATATAAGAAAAAGGGGAGGTCTCTCCGCAATTCTCTCAAGTACGTATTCTACTAATCACAAATTCCAGTTGTTGCTAGGACGTGGCCAGAGCAACTCTAGATTGTTGAAGGATGGCTCAATTTTGCCCTATGCCATAACATAGTGTCGAAAATTCAATTCTTAGGCTGTTGAAAAGCATTTAAATTGCCTGCAAAATAAGTATTTAGTTTATATTCTAAACAAATTGAAAATTTAAAAAAAATCTAAAAAAAGGTAGTTTGTTATCCTTTTCCTCTTCATGAGTAAATTTTATATCTTTTGTGGATACTGTTAATTGCTTCTAAAATTTTTGGCAAATAATCCTTTTTGATAATGCTAAACACATCATCTACATATCTCCACCAACGATGTGGTAACAATTCTTTCTTTTCAAAATGCTTTCAAAATTGGCCATAAACAACTTGCTCAAAAATGGAGACAATGGATTTACCCATAGGTGCACCTTTGTCTGTTTTATAAAAATTACCACAGAAGCTAAAATAGTTCTCTTCCATTCAAAGTCGGGTTAATTTGAATATAATACCGAACTTTGTTTTTCCAATTTGTTCCGTTAGTTTGGTTAAGTAGCCATTCTTCAAAGGTTTATGGCTTCTTTAACTGGCACACTTAGGAAATAATGCTTTAACATCAAAAGAAACCATAATTTCATCATCTTGAATAACCCAGTAGCCCTGAAGTTGGCTCGCAAACTTCTGAGTATTGTTAACTGAACGGCTTTCAAAAGGTTTGGGGCATGGATTGGAATTCCTAACCAGCACTTTGCAAGTTTGTGTGTAGGAGACCCTTCTGCTGATAATAATTTCTCTCATTTCATTGCCAGGTTTGTGAATCTTTGCAAGCCTTTAATTCCTGTAGAACTGGATTAGAAACATTGAGGGCGGCCTAATGTTATCTCCAAGAAGTGCTTACATTCTTTTTAAAAGTTTTTTCTACATGTCTCACCATTGTGGGAAGTGGGTCGACTCTAAAATGCCTATATTTTTTCGTTCATTTAATTATCATAATCATCTTATCCAAAATAAACACTGCATTGCCCTTGTCCGGTTTTACATAGTATACCGACTTATCTCGAAGTTCTCTCAAAAACTTTATCCTCAGCACTACTTTGACCTCTAAATTGGAAATTTGATTTCTTTTAATGATCTGCACGTGTCATTTCTAGATGATTCTTGCAACTACGAAATCGAATACGCGTATCTGTCAAAGATAGCCATTTAGGAACGGAATTAAAAGGTACACGGTACTCCATCTACTTTTAAGTTTCTCTATTGAGATTCTGCTCAGAGGATTCGAACATTAATAAGAAATTATTTAGGATTATAAGAAAGAAATGAAATCATATTGCTAGGAAATATTGACATTTTATAAGTGCTTTCTAGAAAATACTTTAACAGTCCTGTGGGAATTTCCTGTAATTATTGTTTTTGGAATGTTTACAATAAAATGCATAGAATATGTAACAAAACTGCATAGATGTAGTATTAGCCCCATTTTTTAGGCAAACATTAGAAGGGATTGCATTTTTATCTTGCGGAAATTGATGATTGAAGTGTTTTAGTTCAAATGCGAATGATTCGCAGAATTCCGACCATTAGCTAAATTTCTGGAATAACCCCAAATCCCGTTTGGCAACGTTATTCGCACAAGTGGCCTATATGCATCAATAATAATAAAACTTCATTATTTCACTAAAGGCCCTATTCGGGAAATTGTTCTCAAAAACGGATCCTGTAACATTTCTCTGAATACTATTATCTCGAAATCAATATCCCGAATAACCATTACCCCGAATAGTCCGTTACCCCGAATACCATTTCCCCAAACCCCACAACCATAACCCGAATTTTCTGCTATGAAAAATTTAAAATGAAGATCCGGACAAACACCATATAGGGAGACAGATCCTATTCTTGGCACTTTTGATTTACTTCGGACTGAGAAAAACTCTCCATGCCAAAGTCAATCCATGGAAGTGCCCGAGTAACTCTGCACCCTATTTTTATAGAATAATATATTGGAAGTTAATTTAGCACGTCTCACTTGGGTAAGACGAAACCCTACTTCAAAATATAATTTTATCGATGATACTATAACAACGGTTCTAGCTTGGAAGCCACTAAGGGGCTAATCTATAGATATTAACCACGTGGACATTTTTTGGGTTTTCCAGACCACCACCCTCACCTACTTCATTTTTATTTGAATTCATGTTTCTTTGTTATCAAGTTCTTCTATTCTTTAAGGGCCAAGTGAGAACCACTCACTCACAGGCGCTACACTTTTATTTTGTGAGGATGGTTGTTGTTCACAGCAATAAAACAATTTTCGAACTGATGATTGATTTCCGTTTTCATATGTTAATATTGAGAGATCCCGCCCTCCTTCATAGGCGTTATATTATTTGATGGTATTGCATATGTTTATTTTATATTGCTGGAGGTGATGTGAACTCAACATATTCTGGAATGACACTAGACTATGGTTCGAAAAATCTCAGAATAAAATGTTAACTGATGTTATACTGACAGTTAGAATAACATGGTTAACTGATATATTACTGGCAGTTATTTGAAAAGTACATCGCCAAAGAACAGAACGATGTTGAACGAAAATAAAAATTCCTGATGAAAACGTTAATAATTATGATGCGACAATCAATTTGCAAGTGCAACTTTCGAAAGAACATCCAATAATTAAAAGAAGGACAAATCTCGTGTTGGAAATTGCTATGCCGACAAGATGTAATACAGACAAGTAATGCAGAAGCTTATTATTAAGGTTATTCGTCTGAAGTCACTTTCAACTTTGAATTTCGCTGAAGACAATTGGTCGGTGTTCAGACGGCCTGGACCAAGTGTTTCCTAATGATTTCAGGTAAACGTTCTCCAAGCATTCGGCATAACAAAATATTTGCTTTTTTCTGCTGCATTAACGGAACTTATCAATTTGATAAGGCATTTGTATCAATATAGCATTAAAAAGATCAAAATCAATAGAGTCGTTACATTAACTTTAAAAGGCCAAAATAACATCAAACTCAAACATTACAACTCGGAAGAACAGCCTACGACTCAAAGAAGTGGAAATCGTTATTTTTACACTGGCATCACAACCTCGGAAGAACAACAGATGATTGAAGGAATAAAATATACTGGTAGGAATGTTAGTAGTTATTACGCCGACAACTATTCAAACACTACCAGGAAAACCTCGCTTGTCGTACGTCGTACACAGTACGAGCAAAAGATGAATTTTCAGGTTCAAATTCGGGAGCTTCCTTGAAGTGCATAACTGATTTTCATGGAAGTGTCGCTTTCGGGGTAATTTTCCATTCGGGACAATGTGTCATTCGGGTAACTAATTCGTGGTAATGGTTTTCGGGGTACTGGTTTTCGGGAGATGATTTTCGGGGTAATGGTATGGGGTAGTGTTATAGGATCAAATGCACAATTGCTAAGAATAAGCTAAAATGATTATTTTTATTTGTCAAATTAATTTTGATTAATTTCCAAACGACACTGCAAAAATTCCGGACGATTTTATTTTGAAAAAAATATTTGATACAATATATAATCATATTCTTGAGCAATTATTCTTGCATTGTTGAGGAAATTGAGGCAGGAATGTTTGAGGATACTGGTGGATTTTTTTTAGAATAATTCATATGGAAATTATGGGACAAAACATTTTGCGATTTGAGAAATGCTGGGATTTAAATTCTGACGTCCCGTAAAAATTGATGAAAAGTACTAAATTTCAATAAAAATCAATGAAAATTTTGCTTAGGCTCAAGCTTTTCTTAACAAAAAAAACGAAAGCTAGAGAATAAAAAGTTACTTTCAAGAAAGGATATCACAATCAGGTGAAAAATATATTAGTCTAGTTGCAGGTATTTGGAGTACTTGCCACCAGCTTGTGACCAATCGATTAAGTTTTCAGCTCAAATGGTGTTCGGTTCTCCAAATTTATGCTCTTGAAAATTTGAAGTTTGGCTTCATTTCATCTTCACCTTAAGTTATTCATAACATTTTTCAGAAACATTAAGTTTGAGTGTGATCCACTACATTGTCTTCAATGGTCTTAAATCGTTCCGTTCTCTTATTGTTGAAGTTCAACATTTGGTAGAACAAATTGATTGAATCTCACGCTATTTTTTAAACTCTACATACATATTCTTGTATGGAACGTCTTTATGTGAAGCATCTATTTGGCGAAATGAATCATCCTCATGATACGTATCTTCGTATGCAAAAACCGCTTTATTACTGAAATATACATATTCGCATCTTCATAACAAAACTAATTCACCAGAAAGGCACATTATCTACGTTCCATTGCAAAAGTTTGAATAGGCTTTCATTCTCAGAAATAGGTCCCTGAAATTCTACCTTCTTGACTAATTTAGCATATTGACCAAAGTGCGTTTCCCCAGCAGCCAGTGCAGCAAAGCAACAAGCTTGAATCATTTTACTCTCCATCTGCAGATGCTTGTAGACGTCTCGGGCTTCGTTGAAGGCTTCCAAGGCCTCCGGCAGCCTTCCGTTCCAGAAATGGATTTCACCGTTTAGCAATTGCAATTCGGCGTAGCATTCGGACTTCCGGTCACAAGATGTCATGCTGTCTACATTCCTAAGCAAAATCTCACAATCTTTCATTTCATTGAGACTTCGATGAGCAGCCGCCATTCGAATGTTGAGTTTGCAAACTTTGTCCAAAGCGTTAGTGCTTCTCGCCTTTTTCGAAGCTTGTTTTAGCAATTGAGAGCTTCGCGATGATTTCCCTGGTCAAGTTGAAGTCCCCGTATTTTATGTACGACTCACAAAGGACGGCGTCAGGTTTGCTGAAATTTTATTTCAAAGCATAGAAGATGTACCGGCATATAGGGATGAAATTGATCGTTAGGATGAAATTGATCACCTTTGCACACATTTATTTTCTTGCAAATAGAGCACCATACCAATCACTTACGGTCCAGGAATCAGTTTTACGCGGAAAGATGCATTTTTGAGCTTTAGATGAAACATTAGAAAAACGGTCTTCTCAAAGTTGTTAGTTATTAGTTGAGCCCTTTGTTTGGTGTTATTGAAAATTAGGGTGGAGCACATTTTCATAGAAATTGTGAGATAACTTTCTTATTTGTTAGAAATTATATTATACCCAAACCAGGCCCCACTAGCTACGTCAATGAAAATTCATAAAAAAAGATCGGTTGATAATAACAAAAATTCAGGAATTCTAGTTCTAAACAAGATTCTTAAACATGTTCTCAGCCTGGAAGCTTGTCAGGGTGCTTCAAAAGTCATCTACGAAAGTAAAATAAGGCATCAGGGGATTTTTTTTATTATCGACAATTTGGGCCGGAGGTTCTCCGATTTGCATGAATTTTCACCAGAGGTAGAGCTCGTGGATACATGACCAAAGTGAAATTCAAAAAAAATTATAGTGCCTGTTTTCCCGGAAAACTCTAGATGAATTTTCACGATTTCTCTATATACCCTCAATCTTTGGAAATTCATATCTCCTGAACTATGCATCGTAGAACAAAAGTTGTTTTAGTGAAATCGAAAGGAATTTCTCAGCATCTATTAAAAATATTAAAAGGAAAACATTTCTCGGAAAATTTTCACCATGGAGAAAAAATTTTCACCATGGAGAAACCAAGCCGAACGTTTAAATTCCAGTGCCCACTCTGCTTCTTCGGCGAGCACTAAGCGAACAAAAACGGCATCTGATCAGTCGAATGCAATACCGAAATTCGGCGAATGGATCTAAGTGCATTAACTCGTGCCTCGCAGATACAAATGTATTGGTATTCACTTCTCTTCGCGTTCCTTCCGATTGTCGCTTTTACACATCGGTTTCGACGCTTTCATGCTACACTCCACCTAGGACGTTCAGCTATCATGAATGTTCGATAGCAGCAGATTGTTTGCTATTTTTCCATCCGGTGGGCCGTTCGGGTGAAGTGAGTGAATTTTCCTATTGCTTGCTGAGGGTCAGTTCCTCTTACCTAAATGTTAGGAATGCGTTTCAATTAAAGACTGTTGGTCTCAATAGTACAAGGTTACGAAATAAGGGACAATACTAAACGACCCAACTGACGCAATGGAAGAGTGGTCCGATTGACGAAAAAGCTCTTTCTGACTGGAAAAAGGAAAGGATGGTTTACTGGGTTAACACTTACAATGCGTGTAAATTACTGCCGCCGTTAGCGCACGGTTATGAGGCCCACAATAGAACACATTTTCCTATGGGAAGCGTGCGGGTGATCATCGGTTTTTCAGTTCTGTCGCCTAAACGGTAAAAGATACCACTTTGGCGTCTATGGACGAAAGTTAGAGTATGGATTGATGAAACAAAAAATATTTTTTTGAAAATTTTTCATGATACAGACGATAGTTTTTACGCTATTTTTCCGACAATTTTCTCCATGGTGAAAATTTTTCCGAGAAATGTTTTCCTTTTTATATTTTTAATAGATTGCTGAGAAAATTTCCTTTCGATTTCACTAAAAAACTTTTGTTCTACGATGCATAGTTCAGGAGATATGAATTTTCAAAGTTTGAGGTATATAGAGAAATCGTGAAAATTCATCTAGAGTTTTCCGGGAAAATAGGCCACTATAATTTTTTTGAATTTCACTTTTGATCATGTATCCACGAGCTCTACCTCTGGTGAAAATTTCATGCAAATCGGAGGAACCTCCGGCCCAAACCTGTCCGATAATTTAAAAAAATGCCCATCATTTAATCATTAGCAATCATCAATACTTAAAAAATGAAAACCAACCAACCCCAGTGAATTAAAGGTGTAGTACTAAATTCGGTTTCATTTACTTATTAAAAAAAGTTTTTTTCGTTCAAAATTTAAGAAACATTAATGGGGGCGGACTTCGCGTTAGAACACGTGCCTCTCACGCCGAGGACCTGGGATCGAATCCCATCCCCGCAGATAGTCACGTATAATGAATGAGTTTATGGTGACGACTTCCTTCGGGGGAATGTAAAGCCGTTGGTCCTGAGATGAACTAGCCCAGGCTCAATAATCCCGTTAAAAAAAGATAAAAAAAATAAAAACTATCACTGCATCACAGATAGTAAGTGCATTGCAATGAAAGATTATCATGAACAAATTTAATTTTTGCGAAAAAAAACATACTTTTTTTAACGATGATTGGTTTTTACTACTTAATTGTTAAAATTTGAACCTATGTGCTCATTTTGCTGAAATAATAGAATTTCTGTTGAGTATTTGTAGCAAACATATTAGAATTAGGAGACTAAGTTTATGAAAAATGGTAATAAGTGATCAATTCTACCCGAAATTACGCTTACAAAAAACATCTACTCTAAATCATACATTTTACAGCTGCTTCGTGGCTCAACTGTATGTACAAGTCAAACTGCATCGCATCGGTGAGCTTATACCGCTCGCACATTGCCGAATATGCCAAGAACAGCTGATGATAGATCTCACTAATCAGCAACTGCGAGCCGAAAATGCCTTTCCCCTCGTCCAAAGGCCAACTTTTACCACTTGCCCAGCTTTCTGCCGACTCCAGCATCTGTACAGCCTCATCCAGAATTTGATCTTTTAACAAAAACGATCCGTAATAATATTTCACCAATGTTCCGATCCTGCTTCCTTCCAACTGGCAATCCGCGCATCGATCCAGTCCAATTAGGAAGAATTGCCGCGCGATCCAACGCTTTTGAGCATCATCCTGAAACGATCGACCGATCTTCAACAGGTGTTCCACCTCATCGGCAAAGCGCTGCTCGTTTTTATGGCCCTCGGCTTCTCTTAACGATTTAAACAGGAAATTGAGCAAATTTTTAGAATTTTTCAAACGTTTCTCCTCGATTGATGGGTCCGAAGTCGGTGGGACATGATCGTGCTCGAATTCAATCAACTGAAGCAGAAGGAAGGCCGCATTTGGGCAGCCACCTTCGTACAGCTCGCTGGCCAGGGCCTCGTAGAATGGGATTCGTGCGCGTCGAACGTCTTGAAAAGTCAGTAGAGGCACTTTTTTCCGAAGGCGTGACTTGATGGCGGGTAGGTGACCGACGATGGCCGTTGTAAGTCCCGGGCGGATAAGACTGGAAGCGCTCATGTTTGAGGTTGTGGGTAAAATACAATGTCGATTACTTATTCAGCCTACTGAGTTTTTTTTGTTTATTATTGCTGTGATAATGATTCTAATTTTACTTAAGGCCGCACGGGACGTCATCATAATCACCCTATCCATTTCAAGAAGCAAATCCCAAGAACCACTCCATATATCGATGCGAAAATGTATCACTATGATTCTATATGTGTAGTGCACAACCCAATACATTTTCAGCTTCATCGGTTCATTAAAACTCGTGATTTGCTTCCACAAAGTTTTGATGATAATTGTTAGAGTGAGACGAAAGATAGGGAAAATAACACGGTCTCCCGTGTCTCCTTAAAAAAGATTAAGATCATCGTCTATAATCACGGATTTGAATTTAACTTCACATTTTGATATTGCAATGTCCCTTACTTCAACAATGGAATTTGTTAAAGCTTCAGGAGCATTGTCTATAACAAGTTTTGTTTACGAAGATATATTAGTCTCAAGATTCTTATCGAAGTAAAGGCACAGAGAACAGACATGAAGGCTCGAACAAAATTCCATCAAAATCATGTGTGAAGGTTAGTGTCAACCATCCCCAAGTAACCAAGATGCTATATATGCTCTAATACCCAAATTGTTATTTTTGATGTAAATAACATTTTTAGTTATCTAAAATCATTCTAAACACGTTATGGGCAATGATTTATTTTTATTCGCAAATCTATGAATTTTGGTTTTTGATTTTTATAATTTTTATATTTGAACATCACTATCCTTTTTCAATTTTTCTTGAAGCCTATTCTAGTTACTGTTTTTTGGCAATAATAAAAATTAAAGTTTTGTTACTTTTAAAAACATAAAATTTTCAAAATTTTTCTGAAAATATTTTTGTTTTCCGTGTATTTAACGGAAAAACAGGTTCAAAATTATTTTAAAACCACCAAGCTCTTCTTCTGTGATAGGTTAATAGTAGAAAAAAATTAAGGTTAGGTTTTTTATGTTACCTGTTAAATGAACCCCAGGCATTTGCAGGTAATATAAAAATACAATTTCTAAAACAATTTTCAAAAATACAAAAAAGTTCCAAAAGTCATAAAAAAATTTTCTTATATGCGTGGTTTGAGTGAAGGTTTAAGCCAAAATCATAAAATCATTTTGATTTCCGAGCTACGAAAACATACAAAAAATTCCAAAGTGTACCCCGTCTAAAGGCGGGGTTGCCTATTAGAGGGTTAATACAGCTAAAAGAATAATTTTATCGAACCAACTCCATAAGTTATGGGCATCTATAGATTCCATAGTTTTATAACTTCAAAATAACCAGAATTACAAACTTGCAATGTTCAGAAAAAATGTGTATCATTACTATCTCTAGAACTCTTCTGAAGACCACATTCACGTAAAACTAGAAACAACAAAGTATAAGTGTAATATAACTGATTTTTCGGGTCCACCCTAAGCTAAAACATTCAGAATCAATTAACTTAGATCAAATGAAGATTTAGATCAATGGTGCCATCGACAATGTTGTTCAAAATAACATTTTCTAAAAGTTTGCTGAAGAGCGCAGACAGAATTTACACCAGACAAAAAAGTTTGAGTCAAAATATATACTTAAATAAGGGGCACCCTACTCTAATTTTTTCCTAGAAGATACAAAATTCAATTACGAATAACTTCTCTGAAGACGAACGTCTAAAATCGCCGAGAACAGAAAAAAAAAACACTTTTTTCCTGCTAAATTGACGATTCGGACCATTGTGCGCTGTGAACAAGGATGAATGTGAGGGCACCAATTTCAATGCATAAATGTTTGTCTCAAAAGGAATTACAGGTTTGCTAAGATCTGTGTTTTCTCGGACAGTCAAGCAGCATTAAATGCGCTAAAGGCATTTACATGTCAATCGAAGTTAGTGTGGGAATGTATTCTCTCTTTGAAGCAATTGGCCAGTAGGAACGAAGTAACGTTGTACTGGGTTCCCGGCTATTGTGGTATTGAAGGGAATGAAACCGCCGACAATCTAGCAAGACAGGGTGCAGCTTCGAGCTTCGTCGGCCCTGAACCATTTTGGGGAGTTCCTGAGAGTACTCTTAGGATGAAACTAAGATCTTGGGAAATGTCCATGGTAGAAACTAATTTGAATGCCACGGATACAGCCAAGCAAGCGAAAAGATTTATTAGACCCAGTCTGTCAAAAGCCCGGGCCATATTAAATCTTAATAAAAAGAATACCAGGGTAATAACCGGTCTGATGACTGGTCACTGCCCGAGCAGGTATTACCTTTACAAGATTGGATAAATCCAATTCTCAGAATGTCGATTTTGTTTGAACGAAAACGAAACCGCTGAACACTATCTTTGCAGCTGTGGAGCATTGTTCAATCAAAGGTTGTCAATATTTGGAAAAGGGTTATTAGAGCCCTCCGAAGTTTGGCAATGCAATCCAAACAGGGTAATAAACTTTATAAAACGAGTTGAGCCTAGTTGGGATAACGTGTTCCATCAACCATTGTCCACCACATCATCTTCATGTGTGAATATAGTGATCTATTTGAATGAGCACAAAAAAGTATATTATGGTGCTCATACCTATATAAATATTATGCTTTCTAATATAATGAGGTCAGCAAGTGGGTAGGATAGGCTCGAGACAAGGCAGTATATATAAAAATTTGGTAGATGCAACCAGTGAAAAAGAATATACAACTCCAGAGAAGATGTTACTATAGGAAGATGGAGCTCGGCCTTCAGGGTGTAAAGAGCCCATTGTTATTCTTGTATATTTTGGAAGCAGAAAATTCGTACACTTGCTTTACAACCAAGCACGCTTACCGTCAGATCGTTCATTCCCTTTACTATACTTTCAGAAATGACTACCTGCTTATCTCTCGTTCTTAAAATATCTTTGAGAAATTTTGGTCCAATGACTTTGTTAGGAGTCTATTCTTTCTTATATCATTTCACTCTTTCACAACAATTTTTATTTACCAAAATTGAGGTGGACATCTACCACTATGTCCATAAATTAAGAGTAACATTTCAACCAAAGCTTAGGCAATTTCGAGTAAGTTAAGTATTCTGGATAATTACTGTGTGTATCGTTTCGAGATTAAGAGTCAGAATACAAACTAATAAAGCACCGTCATCTGCAATAGTCCTCAAAGAATGTAAAACACGTATGACGTTAAGATAAAAGTAATGTGTAAATTAAAGTGCGATACATCTATTTCACATGCTATGGTTGAGAGAGAGCAAGCGCGAATCGTCACGCACATATGTACACACTCCATTTCGGTTGTCTTCTGCACACTATATCGTCAAGTCTGGCATCTACATGATAAAGTATGTGACAAAATAGAACGAATTATTTCATCATATTTTGATCATTGGTATCGGTGAAACTATAGGGCGAACTAAATTATTGGTTCGTGATATTCGTCTCGGTCCCTAGGCACTCATACATTGGTGTCTTAGCGAGGAGAAGAACAATTTTACTCTTTGGTAATTAGTTTACCAATATTCATAACTTGGGTAAACTTAGTGTAGACTGACTAACAGCTCGTAGAGAAAGCACGTCATTAGTTTTGAGATAGACGCATATGACTAGTTGAACTTGCATTAATTGTTAAGGCGGATTTACTGTCGATATTCCATAGCTCATTAGCAAGCTCACGTATGACCAAGCTGGTATTGCGGCCGCGATTTATTTAGCTAACTGTTGATGACTTGAGAGTGCAAGCAAAATCACAACAAAATTATGGTGTGTCGATCTAAACACTAATATTTTAACAACGAAAGTTTTCACAAAATCTTTTGTATAGTATCAAAAGTTAGTGTTTTGATGCTTTAGACGAAATAAGTTGATAGCTCTACCATCTGTTACATATTGTAAAGACTATTTGAGTCGGTAAAAGAGCTACAGTAGTAAAACATTTTTTATAAAAGCGGTTTGGATTGCAACTTGAAAACCGCACGAAGCTGCATTATGCCGATAGAAAAGATATAAGCGAGATTTTATGATGTTTCTGGCATGCTTTAATCATACACACAGTTTCAATAGAGCCTATAGTAACGTTTTAGAGAATCTCAATGCTCGCACGACAACTATTAACCAAACCAGCAATTCTCTAATAACACGTGTTAGGTACGCTAGTTTGTGTTTGAATACTGTGTACCGATTTAAGGAACAATGTTTATGAGAGCAGCCAACTTTTGCATCAAGAATGTCCTCAGGAGGTGATGCCGTTGAGTGTGTATTCAATAAGTTTGACTCTCTGGGACCATGTTCAAACTACTATTTTACTTTTTGAGTCTTCGGATGTTGGTATGAATTCATCCGTATTTTGGGCTTCCATGCAATTCACGTTCAGCCCTCGTGTTCTTCAAACTTGACTTATCCATTTGGCAGTACTCGCTAATATTATACTAAACGTGAATTGCGCTGCCTGCCTTTCTTCAATAAGGTGGACGAGTAGTTACTAAACCACTATGGCTTCGTACCAACTCACAAAAGCATTTGACCTGGGCCTTTACGTCGCAACAGATCGTGGTCGATGCATGGATTTAATTTTATCTAGGAAGTCGTCAACAATATTAGTACTTGTTGCGCATCAGATTAGGTCCACCTGAGAGAATACGCGATTAGTTTGCACTGCTAAATTGAGGGCATACCCTCTATACCAGAAGCACCCAAAACTCATCAATCCTTATGTTTGGCAGAGTTTAGCATACCCAGAGTTTTTTTGGGATTGCTGCTGAACCATCAGCAACCGTCAAATTCAAAGCTCACTCTCTTGCTGAGCGTTCGGATCAGAAATAAGTTAACAAAAGTCCAGGGAAATCTGAGCCTACGATTGTGAGGAGATTTATTAGTAAGACACAGTGCCACTAGGTGCCATAATTTAGCCTAAACATGCTCGCGTCCGCTAATAAATTGTTGAGTGACTATATATTAGGAATGGGGTCATCTAAGTTATATGACGCCAAACAAAATGGATGTGAACAGTTATTGCGCTGATACTACCTTACGATCATAATTTATCCACTTTAATTCGCGGATATAACTGTATAATCACTTTTTTAATAAAAGATGTGTGGGCTCATTAAGGAGTAGTCGCTTCACGACCTGTCGTTTGTGGGTCAGCACTTATGTGTGATAAAGTCTGCATGTCGCTAAATAAAATAGTCGTTCTTTCCGAGGATGTTTAAACTGTGAATGGCGGCTTCGTTAATGGCGCGAGGGATATTCGCACTGCCACTCACTGGTTTATTAAAATAAAGTTCAGCTGCCTTAAGTATCTGATGGCAGATCATTATATGTACCGGTAATTAAAGTTCGCCCCATCCTATGGTGCGAAAATTCTTACTCTTGGTGGATAATAGAAACAATGGGGTTAGAGATTAAGCTCTTCTGACAATTAGGGACTAATTTCTGCGGCACATTCGATATTGTACTGGTGCCAGTGAAAGGGAGTCGGCGAGTAACCGGGTTTGAATGAAAATGCAGTGATGAGTTTATATGCATGAGACTATTATTTCTGAGCGATGTTTGCATGGTGGTTCACAATTTAACTGTACTGGGCGGTATTAGCCACACTACCTAACATGATTGTTCCTCATTAAACAATTGGGATTAACGAGAGCACTAATCAATCCTACGCAAAGTTAACAACTTGCTCTATCACCGTTTGTAGTGAACATGTTAGACAGTCAAAGATGGATTCTATTATCCCAATTTAAATTGCACCTCGTTATAATAACTTTAAGCCACATCTCGTGAAAAGTGTCAAGACTGAAAATGCTGCACTAAAACGGTGCCAACTTTCTCCCATCTGGTAAAGTGATATGGAAGATTGGGTGTTTAATTGGCGGCTCTGTACGAGCAGTTGAATCGTAATTGATATAACGTTGTTTACACTTTATGAATGCAAAGTTGGTCGAATATAATGATATATGAGTATCTTATACCATTGAATCTTTCGTGGCATCTACCTCAGCTGATCAAAACACGTACCTCGCACATTCCTTTCTGTGCGGCTTTTTATAAGAGTGTATATAGAGAGGAGGATAATAGTAAGTTAGTCTATGGGGATTAGCTGAATATAAATATTTGTATAGGCCTGCGGATAATGAAATAATTTGAACTAACAAAACTGACATTAGAAATGCCAGTATTGTTAGACACTCCTACTGTGTCCCGAAGTATTAATAGTTGTTAAAATTATGCTCCAACAAGAAATAAAAGGTTTCATGACAGAAATTGGCAGATGCAAACTATCATTCTAACTTTATTACAAAGAGTAAATTATTTTTTACGACTTTGAAGTTTAACTCTGTATGCATACCAAAACATTATATTCATTTCTTATACCTAGGGAACCGTGTGTTAGAAAATACTATCATCATAATTTTGGGTGAACTAGAATCTATTCACAATTTTGAGTGAAACACATTATTGTTGTTTACAACATTAATTGCATATTTCTCGTAGCAAGTTCAGGAATAAATTCGTTTTATAACGGGTGAGTTGATTTATATCTGGGCTTAATATAGTCAAGATGAAAAACAAAACGCTTTCTAATCAACTTAACCTGTACTTAACATAGATATTTATACGCATTTTACGTGACAATGAATAGATTTTTGGTCTAAAATAATTAATAATTTTAAATCACAGGCAATATATGTTATCAATATGGTGTTTATATCACATATCGTTGGGTATTTGTTTTGCCTCGAGTCGTACAAATAAGCTAAGAATTAGGGTGTTTCTTTCGAAAATTCGAATAGCTTTGCACGAAATTGTAGGATCATTATTATTTGGAGCTGCTGCTAGAACTTTCTTGTTCCTCGTCTTGTCGGGTATCGACTGAGTGAAACCCATGATCGATGCTCCCGGATGGCACTTCGGACATATCGGGACTCTGGAACTATAAATCTAAGAGAGAAATGATTACATGGGGTACCTCACAGTAACTGGGTCCCTAACCAGGTTGCCAAAATGACGCACTTAATTTCCTACTATCGTGGTATTATTTCCGGATGACTCGATTGGTCCGGGAGCTCACTTGAGATCTCCGAGATTCGATTACCGGAATCTGGTTGCTTGCGTTTGCTAATTGTTCTTCTGTTGTGCTAGTACACCGAATCTTTTCCTAGTTATCAGTGAGAAAAGGTATAACCAAGATAGTACTAAGATGGGTATTGCAAATTATAGGCCACGGATTTAAAGTGATAGTTGGGTTTCTCGCGGCAAATTCTAATATATAAAGCGGGCCCTTTTTTATATAAGATTAAAAGTGGGGTGGTTTGGTAATAGGCGATTGATGTTTCGTTTTGTGGCGTCGCAAGTACTGGTGGTCAAGGGACACGTTTAATCTGCTTCTCTGTGAATAGCCCCTACTGTTCCTATAATAATCTTCCTTAGAGTCTTGATCTACTAACCGGCATTCGATGGTAAATACTACTCACAATTCTTATTACTAAGAGAGCGTATCTTGCACCAAAAGATAAAAAACAGAAAGATTCATTATAATTATATAGGAAGATTTTCATTTTTTCCATTACTTTTCTTAGTGAAATAGCAGGTACTCTGGATCCGAGAATTCGCCCGATTATCCGGACACGCTGTAAAGAAAAATCGATCAACGGTCTCAGGATAATACAGAGAGTACCGAGAAGATCTGCGATAATATCGCTCAGGTGTTCTGTATGGGTGAGGAACTCATTTAAATATTATATTCGGTACTGGTCATGGACAAGTATTTGGTTCACGATGGCATTATCATATGCGAGGTCCTAGTTCCATATTGGGTACTAGTCAACTAGGCCTTGGTTATGTCAAATTGTGAAATTTATTGACGGGAGCTTTCACGAATAGCGTATTTCGTTATATCTAGTAACCTATAGAGAAAGAGTTTTTGTGAACCTCGTCACGTGTCATATAAGTGGATAAGAAGTATTTATGTACATATTTGTTGCAATATTTAACTTGAGTGCCTGCCCAGAATTGTGACTCTTGTTTAACGGGAAGGTCTGGTTTTTTAATCTACGCATATGAGCGCTGCCTAGCGGTTGCTGGCCAACTACGTGAGACAATAGTGACTAAGAATATTGACAATTGAGGGCATAGTGGAATATTGAACGTGATAGGTATGACACTCACGAGCATGGAATCGTGAGCAAAGAGAAATAATATGGGTTCAGCTACGGAGCACCATAACTGAATAAGTTTAGTTTGTGGTGCAGAGAGACACTCATGCCAGGTCGTAGCGGCGTAAACTTCCGAGTAATACGTAAGAGTAAAAAATTAACACATGACACATTAACTAACTAACTAATTTATCACAGCTCAATATCACAGTAGAGGTTAGCTAATAAAACTCTATTGACGATATTTAAATATTCTAACCTAGAAGTTAATTAAATCTATGAAAAATGCATGCCAGATCTGTTCGAGTGGAAATGATAATCTATCCAGATTTCATGGGCTTAGTTAAACATAATGACAAAATTATGGAATAAAGTTGTAATTCCCTTAATAAAGAAATGTTTCGTTAATTGTAGAACCATAAATAATTGAATAAATTCTAGACCATTTAGTTTTGGAGGTTCATGGATACCGACACAACGAAGATAGCTTTGACGATGAGACCTTGAAGACTTTGCAGTGCTCCCCGGAGAGAGGCGACATGATTTGCTGTGATGAACTCGTATACACCAGTAGATTTACTTAACTGGCTATTCTGATACATTTATGGAACCCCTTATCGATCGTGTACATATATATGTCATACTAGTGAAGGTATTCAAATTAGAGAAGAGTCTTTTGGTTTATATGTTTAAATCTATTACTATTGTTTGATTATTGGGTAATATTAGGAGCGAATTGAAGGAAATCCATTTTGTTTGCGGAAGATATTGATGAAAGATCGAGACAAACCTGCAAACTTGTTTTTTGCAATCTACTACACATGAACACGCAGGCCTCGTCTCGTGGCGGAGAGTTCTGTGTCATCCTCGAACAAAGATTTTTGACATCCCTGAGGTTAACACAGGTGAGTCAGTTGTGAATATATTGTACAATATTGGTCCCAAAATGCTGTTCTTGAGGACCAGCAGCTCATACAGGAGTCTTCAGACTTGGAGTTCTGATAATTCAAACCTGGAAGAGCACGTATTGACAGATGATTACTGTTGAGTTATTCTAACATGTATGCTGGAAATTTAGTTTTTATGGTTCAACAAATAAGCCCTTGCAATCACACCAAAACATCTGCGAGTCTGTGATAGTAAGCTGTTTACATTTAATGACCGTTAGGACCTGAAGATCCCACATGGAATTGAGTACACAGAGACTATGGCTATTGAGTAAATAAGGCTTTCACAGTTTATGTTAAGGCAATGATCTCGAAGTACTTATTATAGCTTCAGTTATTCATCTCTCATAAAGGAAGTTGTGTGAGATGTGGATTGAATTCACTATATGTACCCATTAAGAATCGAATGGAGTTCAGAGTTGATGTGTACAGTTGTGCAAAAAAATGGAACTAGTGCTAATTAGTATGTAGACCATCATTCTGTTAAAATTTACTTTTTACAACGTTACGATGGAGGAGAAGCAAAACTGATTGGACGATAGCTAGACTGTGCACTGTTGGACTACTAGAGTTTCTCTAATAATAGTTAATTATAAGTGGCCTGAGCGCAGTATTTTCACTCAAAACTGGGTAGCAGTGTAGTATATTCGAGCTTTTTTGCACGCTAAATTATGTTATAGTAATATAATATTTGTGTGTTCTCCTCCTCTTTCAATGCGGAATTGGCTTTTGAGGTTTTCTCCAGAAGATTTGTTTAAGAATAACTTGTACAAGATCGATAGGATATCCGCTGCGTCGAATGATTGGATCTTTGGGGATCCTAGCAGTAGAAACGATAATCACTTGTCAAATCTATTTCTACGACTT
>NW_018734844.1:0-38054 GCF_002204515.2 Aedes aegypti
GGTGGAACGAAAATACTCAAAAGGCTGTTAAGGCTCGCAGAAAAGCTCTCCGGGCCGCTAAAAGAGCCAGAAAACAGTTCCCCGATGACAACCCAGAAAGGGCCATTATTCTTGCAAACTACCGAGACGCCCGCAATACATGCCGTCAGACGATCAGGGAGGCGAAAGAAAAGTCCTGGTCCGAATTTCTGGACACCATAAACGAGGACCAATCGTCATCTGAACTATGGCGACGAGTAAACAGCTTCCAAGGCAAGAGACGAATCAAAGGAATGGCACTCAAGATTGATGGTACTACAACAAGAAACCCCCACGTAATAGCAGACGCACTGGCGGACTATTTCCATAGTATCTCTTCACACCAACGCTACCCCGAGAAATTCATCACACGCCATTCAATTGCTAATGAAGCGGTGCATCGATTCCTGGTCCCACCTGACCAAGGACAAGCTTTCAACATTCCATTTACCATGAAAGAACTGGAGTATGCCCTACAGAAAGCAAAAGGGAAATCAGCCGGCCCAGATGACATTGGATATCCGATGTTGAAACGCCTCTCTCCAAGGGGTAAGATAACTTTTCTTCAAATGATCAATAACGAATGGACGGCTCACACCCTTCCGAAAAGCTGGAAACACAGTTTCGTCATACCCATTCCAAAATCATCCGGTCCGATAAACGATGTCGGCAGCTATCGGCCAATCGCCCTAACCAGTTGCGTCGCCAAAAATTATGGAAAGGATGGTAAACCGCAGACTAATTGAGTTCCTGGAGGAAAACCGAAAACTAGACCATCGTCAACACGCTTTCCGATCCAGTTACGGTACCGGAACGTATTTAGCTTCTCTCGGACAAATCTTGGATGATGCTGCCAGAAATGGAGATCACGTCGAGATAGCATCCTTGGATCTAGCCAAGGCTTATAATCGAGCCTGGGCCCCCGGAATTCTAAGTAAGCTGGTCAGCTGGGGTATCTCTGGAAATCTGCTTGCCTTTGTTAAAAACTTCTTGGATGGGCGCACTTTCCAAGTTCTTCTAGGGAACCACAAGTCCAAAACGGTCACTGAGGAAACAGGCGTCCCGCAAGGGTCTGTGATTGCGGTTACCCTATTTCTGGTGGCCATGAGTGGAGTTTTTCTTGTGCTTCCCAAAGGAGTGTTCATCTTGGTTTATGCTGACGATATTCTTCTTATTGTCACCGGGAAGCATCCTAAGAGTATCAGGCGCAAACTACAGGCTGCGGTTTCCGCCGTTGCCAAATGGTCACAGGAAGTCGGTTTCGATATATCGGCAGAAAAATGCGCAAGACTTCATGTATGTGAATCGAAGCATATTCCACCACGCAAGCCGCTGACAGTAAATGGCGTTCCTATGCCAACGAGAAAATATACCAAAATCCTCGGCGTCACCATCGACCGGCATTTGAAATTTCATTGTCATTTCAACAAAATTAAGGAGGCCTGTAAAAATCGAGTGAGTATGATTAGAAGCATCTCTGGAAAACGTACTAGGAGCGATAGGCAAACTCGGCTACGCGTGGCTGACGCTGTTGTATGCAGTCGGCTGTTTTACGGTGTTGAGCTTACCTGCCGATCTTTCGAATACATGGTGCAGCAACTTTCCTCAACCTATAATAACACAATTCGTGCACTGTCGGGCCTTCTACCTTCGACCCCGGCTTCAGCAATCTGTGTGGAAGCAGGCGTTCTTCCATTCCGATACAGAGCGACGATGTCCATATGTTGTCGAGCTGTAAGCTACCTAGAGCGAACTGAGGATGATGGGCAGGTTTGCTTCCTCGCTGGGCAAGCGAATCACGCCCTTACCGCTGTGGCCGGATCCGTGCTTCCCCCGGTGGCCGGGCTCCACCGTGTTGGGCCTCGAAGCTGGAGAGCCAGAGAACCACTTATCGACAACGCTATCAAATTCCATTTCCGGAAGGGTTCAAATCCTACTCAGGTTCTAGCTAACTTTCGCCATAGAATTCAAAATAAATACCGATACGCTGATATCCGCTATACGGACGGCTCTAAACTAGCAGGTCGGGTGGGTTTCGGAATCTACGGTACAAATTTAGAACAATCACACCGTTTACCGAATCAATGCTCAGTTTTCTCCGCTGAAGCAGCCGCGATCCTCACAGCAATTTTGGAACCTAGTGAGAACCACATTCTTATAGTCACCGATTCTGCCAGTTCGCTACAAGCACTGAAATCCAGCAACAACAAACATCCTTTCATTCAGGCTATCCAGGCCGAGCTAGACAACGAGAGAACATCAACAACCTTCATGTGGGTCCCTAGTCACTGCGGTATACCGGGCAATGAGCGTGCAGATGCTGCTGCTAGTATAGGTCGACAGAGCAGGATATTTTGTAACGAAATTCCGGGAGATGATATCAGAAAATGGATTAAAAACACGTTATGGGATGCATGGGCAAGCGAATGGCATCAAGAAAGATCACTATTCATAAGACGAATCAAGAACGAGGTTGTACCTTGGAATGACCTTCCAAACTGGAAAGAACAGAAAGTATTATCTCGCCTTCGAACAGGCCATACACGGGCATCTCATAATATGGGAGACAGCCGAAATTTCGGAAGATCTGTGAAACGTGCAATACGCAAAACACAGTACAACATTTCATCAGCGATTGTCCTACACTTGAATACCTTCGGATGCAACATGATATCACATCTATCAGTCGTGCTCTCCAAAACGATGCAGTATGCGAAAGAACTCTTCTAAACTTCCTCAAGGAAGCTAGACTTTTTAACGAAATTTAGCAAATGCTCAACGCTTGAACCTTCGTCGATACGGAAGTACTTGGAAGATCATACAACGCAAGATAGAATCGGCCTAGAAAGGACACCACTACATCAGATTGATTAACAGTATAGTTTTAAAGAGCTTCAGTTTTGTTTATATTTAAAACTCTGTATTGCTAGAAGATACCCTCCAGGTACTTCTTGATTTCCTATTTTCTAAAGAGATGAGCCAGCCTCGGGCTGCAAATCTCTTAAATAAAGATATCTATCTATCTATCTATTTGTCCTCCAAATATTGATCAATCCACTGAGTCCAGAGTTGATCAATTTTTTCCTCTTTCAAGGATTGCACAGTGGCGAAGGCCCGCCAAAACGTCGGACAAAACCTCAAATACGTCCCAAATCGCTTGATAATGGTAATCTATTAACTATCTTGGATACCTGATATCATGCGGTTGGAAAAAAAAACTACCAAATTGAAAATTCGATTTTGTAGTGAAATTAGTCAAAATTAAAGTTTGTCATCCAATCGAATAAAAAGGCTATGATTACAAAAAAAGAATTGTTGTAATGGAGAAATTTGTGTATGAATCTAAACTAGAGAAACATATTTAAGTTCCTTGTAGTAATTTCAGTATACCGGGTACCCCCGTTGGTTTGACCACATTTAATCTGAACACTTATTAATTTGTACCCCGCTAATTTGCACATCGTTCAGATTAATAATGGTTCAAACGTCATTTAGCTCATGGAACGGAGTAAAGTGAAATGGAACGCTGTGGAACGGAAAGCAGAATCAAACAAAACAGAGAAAGAGGTAACCAGAAACACGTTTCTAGGGTGACTAGATGTTCAAATTAAAAATGAATCCCGATGGTTTGCATGAGGTACCGTTCAAATTAGCGGGGGTGCACGGTAGCTAGTGATGACACATTATACAGATTTGAATGATGAAAAAGATAAATTATAATCTATATAAATAAAAATGGAATGATGTTTGTATGTCACGAAATGGCTTGAGAACGGGCTAACGGATTTTGAAAATTCTTCCATAGTTATGTTCCTGAAGTGTTCCGACGTGTTTGTGTATATAAAAAGCAAAGGATATTTAACGGGAAAGTTGAAAAAACAGGAGTGAACGGAACTTCCATTTTGCACGGGGCGTTCCATGGCGTTTTTCAACATCCTACTTGATGGCAAGACGAAGTTTGCCGGGACCACTAGTGAAAAATAAAAATGGAATTTTCACCTCTAGGGGCAAACAGGGACAAGAACAATTATTGCACTTCAGAAAGTATGGATGATTTGCAGCTTCATATAGTGAGTGACTCATTTTCTCGAAACACTTCACATAAAACGGACGAAATTTTAAAAATGTATTTAAATTTTAAACAAGGATTGCAAAAAAAAACATTTGTTGCTACAGCTAACAACTCAATATGTTAAAATTTATGTTATTATAGCCAAATTAAGACTATAAAAAATATTAACAAGAGATTTCGAGAACATGAATTTTTTAATGATCAAATCAGGAAAGAAAACTTCAACTACAGGAAATCATTAGAATTGCAAGAATAGCAAAAAAACAGGAAAATTTTTGCAGTCTTTCAAGTAAACATGTTTTTTTTTTTCAATAGCACGATTTACGAAAAACATAACAAAAAATTAGCTCCAGGTGGATATATCTATTTACTACCGTTCCTGCTGTTCAGCCGGTAATGTCTATATAATTTGTAAAGCAAACAAATTGATTGGATCTGTTGAAATCGGGTGTTACACTCGCGTTGCGTTGATTCGTTTATAGTTTATATTTGCGCAATAATGAACAATAGACAATGCTTAATCGATATTGAGCTATTGAACGGCATGCTCAACCTCCCTCAAGTGAAGGATCGTCCGTAGACATATTCTCCGTTGCTTTGACCCTCTTTACCTGTGACTTCAGCACAATTCAGCTGTTCACACCCGTATCTTGACTGGAATCCTAAAGGAGTCTCTGGTCCAAATTTCAGCTGATTGCTATAAGGTGAAGATGCAACGAAGCCAAACCTCAAATTTTCAAGAGCACAAATCTTGAGAACCAAACATCCATTTAAGCTGAAAATTTGATCGATTAGTCACATGTGGCTGGTGACCAATCGATTAAGTTTTCAGCTTAAACTAATCATCGGTACTCCAGATTTATGCTCTTGAAAATTTGAGGTTTGGCATCGTTTCATCTTCCCCTTAAGATTCAGAAGTGCATCAAATCGGTTTTGTGTTTTTAGACAATTGACAAGATTAAAAAAATATGTATAAATTAAGCACAAACGCAGAACTTAATTCTTGAGTCACGAATTGATAGCTATATATTTATATAGATAAAAAGAAATATTGGCCTATGTTTAAATCGATTTCTTGCTCAAAAGCACCCCGATTATGTGATACTTGTGTACATTTTGCTCTGTATGGTGGTCATGTACAATTTGTATGTAATTAACAGAATCGCATGTTTTCATGACTCCCGAACATTTTGATCTCTCACACAGGAAAAAAAAACTTTAAAAAGTCTGATTTTAGAATGCCAGTCAAAACACAAAGACTGTCCCATCTCCCTCATCGCGATCCTTCAGCACATGGACGGATATGCGTGCGTGTGTTCCCGAATTAGTAGTATCTTCAGGAATTACTTCTGAGATTGCTCCAGGAACTATTCAAGGCATTTCCCAAAGAAGTCTTCAAAACATATATCCAGGAATTCGGCTGGTGATTCCTCCTAAGAATTCTTCAACAGATTCTTGCAGACATTGCCCAAAGAAATCCTCAAAGTGTTTATTGACGAATACTTCCAATAATTTCTCCAGCGAAACATCAAGGATTATAAAATATAACGAAGGACCGGGATCTGGTTTGGGATTTTTTTTCTGAAGGAAAAAAAAAACTGATGAACTCCCTAAATATATGATAAACTTCTGCAGAAGAGGACTCCTTCCAAGATCTCCGAATGGACTTCTGGACCTTTAACCAGAAGGCGGAAAACTTGGATAGCATATAACAGGATTTTTTTTGAAAAATTCCTGAAAATCCTCAGGGATCTTCTCATCTAGGGTCGGATTTACATTGACACAGTATAATTCATTTTGATACCATTTATCATGGTTTAATTTAATCATAAAAGTGAAAAATGTCCGTCCTGGAAGGATTAGGTATGTTTTTCTATGAGGAATTAAGAAATAATTGCTGTTGTATTTTTTGGTGTAAAACCCAAATTTTGCAGAATCAATAGAAAATTGACTAATAGATTTCGTGGAATAATGCCTGGATGAATTCTTGAAGGAATCCTGGCTGGAAGATTTAATGAATAAATCAGAACAGGAACTCCTCGGAAATTTGTTGTATGACATCCTGGAATGATTCCCAAAAGAAATTTATCAATGCTATATTGAACCCTTGTATATTTTCATCGAAGAACTCCTGTAGGATTAACGGATGATTTGTAGAGTAGGAATTGAAGAAATTCGAAAGAATTCCTTGAAAATCTCTTAAGGAAATTCTGAAAGAATTTTGGGAGTGATCATTGTGAAAACTTTTGGAGGTATCAACATTGGAATTTTCTCAAGGATTTCCCGGAGTACAATTTTCTACAGCTTTGCTTCCAAAAAAAAAAAAACTGATTCTATGTAAAAATTGAAACATTTGGAATTTTATTCCTTTCACCCTTGTCTAAACATAATTACGGTTAACAAAAGCTTTGCCTTAATCTAGTAAATGCACTTCCAGAACGGGTTTTCCCATCATCAAACCAACCCTCTCCTCACAGGTTCGCTTTCATCTCATCGTCAAACAGCAGCTCATCGCCATCGGGAAGCGGCCCAAAGAAACGATCCACCTGCTGTTCGGTTACATCGCCCAACCTAGCCGGATCCCACTTGGGGCTTTGATCGCGGTCGATCAGCATTGCCCGAACTCCTTCCTTGAAGTCGCTTTTGATAACGCTATGAACTGCCATTCGGAATTCCATTTTCAGACAGCTACGCAGGTCACAGTTAAGGCCAAGGTCCAGCTGTTTCTTCGTGACCTTCATTGACGTGGGCGACATCTTGGAGAGGGTTTTCAGCGTGCTGCTGGCCCATTCGCTGTTATCCTTTTCCAGGTTGGTCACAATGGCTTCAACCGTTGGTGCGCTGAAGCACTTGTTGATCTGTTCCATGTTCTTGGCCAGAACGAAATCGGAGGTGTCTTTAACGTTGAACTTGTTTAGAACTTCAGCAACTTCCGAGCTATTGCTGGTGGCGATCAGCTCCTTCTCCAGGGCTTCGAGATCTTTGCTCTCCACGTAATGGGTGGCAATGCCGGCTTTGGTGACATCTTTCCCCTTTAACCTGAAACCGGTCAATCCCAGATAGAGGCCTAACTTGCCTTGCAATCGTGGCAAAAAGTATCCACCTCCGACGTCCGGGAACAAACCGATGGCCGTCTCGGGCATGGCAAACATGGTCCGCTCGGTTGCCACTCGATACTTTCCGTGAACGGACAGCCCGACGCCTCCACCCATCGTAATTCCGTCCACGATTGCCACGTAGTCCGGTTTATAGGCCGAAATCAGTGCATTAAGGCGGTACTCCTCCCGGAAAAAGTTCCTCGACGAGTCAATCGGTCCATTCTCGACCACTGCTCGGACATCGCCCCCGGCACAGAATGACTTCTCCCCCGCGCCTTTCACGATGACCAGACTTTTGTCCTGCCAGTTCTTCATCGCTCCGTAGATCTGCCGAACCATGTCCAAGTTGATGGCGTTCAGTGCCTTCGGGCGGTTCAACGTTATCAATCCGGCATTCTTACCGACCTCTTCGCAGATGACGGTCCGTTCCGCGCCGGAGGACATGCCACGGGCGATCAACGGTACGTTTCTTTGGACGGATCGAAGCTAGAATTGGACATAATCAATTAGTGGCGATGGGACACTCTTATTGAGTTTTTTTAAAGCAAGAATAAATACCATGTTCCCAGTGTTCCAATTCCGTGAGCTAATGACCGTCCCCTTTGAGGTGTGCGATTATGCAATCTAGTCAAGGTAATTGACAACAAACCTGCGGAGGAAGAACGAAGGAATATAACTTGTTGCCAACCATATGATAAACAAAGCGCAATGTCGATTAAAAGCGATAGATGAACTGCACAGTTTTGTAGACTTGATAGTACTTACGATTTTGGATGTGGCAAATACTTGGAATGCCAGATTGCGGCTAATTCAAATAGATCGCGAACAAAGCAAAGAAAGTGTACCAACAAAACCTCCAACTTGAATCGCCGCCACCGGTCAACTGTGAAGCGGGAGCCGGGAGCTCGACGTTGACAGTTCAGTGAGTTGACAGAAAAATATTATGGGTGGTGAGTTATAAAATACACCACTTGACTGGCGTGCGAATCGCAAATCAGTCCCATAGGCCTATTCACATGACGTTCAAAGACAGTTGATCGGGGAGCTCTTTGACAGTGTTCTTCTATGAAAATTACAGCCTCGTGTATGCACCGGTCCTCCACCGATGTAAACAAATGCATAGACGGACCTGTCACATAGGCTTTTTCATGTGACAGTGACAGGTCCGTCTATGGACTTATCTGTAGTAATTCAACGTTTTTGCGAGCCAAGATTAGACCAAAAGGGGTTCGTTCAAATATTACGTAACGTAACAGGGGGTGGGAGGGGGTCTTCCATAGTGTTACGATTTATACAAAAAAATATTTTTTTCATACAAAAGCTGTTATGTGGGGGAGGGAGGGGGTCTAAAATTGGCAAATTTTGCGTTACGTAATATTTGAATCATCCCTAACTGATAGTCTGTTTGTTTCTTATTTTTCTAAGCCTGCTTATTTCTTATATCTCTAAGCCTGCTTATCAATAGACCATTTCCGTCAGCTCTAACCCGCAGTTTTTGTATTTTCCTTCGAAAGACAATCATTTTTAAAGAATATTAACGCTTTCAGATTTTGTTTATATGCACTCCTGATTTTCTTACAATTTTTTGAAAACATGGATACTCACCACATTTTGAAAAATAATTCGAGATGCGGTACAGTTTGGTCAACCCTATAGAAATCAGCAGCGTGGTGATTTTGCAACAGTTTTTCGATTCCACTCCTGCATTGGGATGCTTGTTTACATTCGGAAACGTCAAATCAGGTTCGCGCTCAAACTGACCGTGATCCCGGTCAGGGCGCCCCAAACAGGAGCGCCAACGAAACTAATTTGAAATTACTGTAGTGTTCGCCGGGTGCGGTCATAGTGGAGAAGGTGATTTCCGCGGTTCGTTCCGCGGAGAACGAAACCAGCGGAGCCCATTATGATGAATGGAAACAAAAACAAAAATCATTTGGTCATAGGCCTATTCACATGACGTCTCAAATCAGCTGATCGGGAAGCACTTTGACAGTTCTTCTTTGTAAATGACAGGCCCGTGTTAGCACCGGTCCTCCACCGATGTAAACAAATGCATAGACGGATCTGTCACATGAAAAGGCCTATCCAGCTTTTTACGCCTGGCTGCCATAAAATTTTGGATCACCCCCATTTGACGCATGCTGCAAACACTATAATTTCTTATGGTTGCATCTCAGTAAACCGTGCCTGATTGAAAAATCTACATAAACATTGAAAATGTCAACTGTTTTCAACGTTCAATGAGCCTCTGTACGTGCCATAAATTCTTTTGTTTTCATGACTTTTACTGTGCGCCGTGTGTTGGTGCTGTCTCGCTCTCTTTCACGGGCAACTTGAAAACAGGGCGCACAGTAAAAGTCAAACGTTTTATAGCATGCATAGGTCAATAGTTTTGTTAAAATTTATCGAATGATTATAACCAAAAAATCTATTTTAGCAGAATCTAGGCGTCGGAACCACTCAGCTGCATAAGGGAACTGCCAGAAGTTCCAAATGGATGTTCAAAGATTGGGGCTATCTATTGAGTTAAGCATATAAAACCTTTTCTGGAAAGCTGAAGGCTGAACCATGGTCTCAGGCGTATGGAGAATTACGACACTACAAAAATGACTAACGGCAGAATTTTTCACATTTGCTTGAGCCGTAAACCACGTTTATCCATACGGTTAAACAGAGTTTAAGGCTTAAGCGGTGGTGAAGAAATCACTTTGTAATGGATGAAAATTATAAATATGTGGTGCTTGATAAGATATAGACACTGACAAATATTAGTGTCCAATAATGTATGTTGGCAGTATTTAATAACTGGTATGTTTTAGCCGTAATCGGAGAGCGTTTCACCGTAAGATGTTGGCCAAAAAAATAGCTTCGCACATAATGATATTTAGCATTTTAACAGACTCTTTACCGGACCTTTTCAATCAATCAAATCTTTCTTGTCAATTCAGCGTTTTTTACGTTACGAATTTTTTGAAGTTTTCATAAGAAAACTCAAGAAAACTGATCAGTGGGCATACAAAGAATTGCAACAAATATTATGTGCCAGACTAGATATGTTTCCGCCAGATAGACCTAGGACACGGTGACTATTGTTCTGCTCGTTATTCTCATTTGTACTTTTAAAACCATCAAATTTTAGAATGAGTTCCAATTTCCCCCTGAGATTGAAGACGAGATATGCATTTTTGTAGGTACCTAAAATAAAAAAAATATATTAAGACTCATAAGCCACAGTACTGGAAATATGTTGAACCAATCGGAAAAAAATTTTGACGTTTGAATCAACAACCCTAGATAACTGCCTACTAAGATACAGCTATAAAATCGGTTGCCAACAAAAGTCAAATGTGAATAGCCCCTTGTTGTTTTATAGCGAGCGTAAAAAGCTGGATAGGCAATTTTATTTTCTTGAAATTAAAGATACAAAACCAGTGGGATAATAGGGTCCTAAAATGTTGAATGAAATCTTGTTTTTATTTAATAACACGAAAGAGCATGTTACTATAACTACTTTAGCAATTTTTCCCGCTCAAATAACGGCTATATCATGTTTAAACTTTAATTTAAAAACTGGGTCCATACACGGAGAAATATTTTTACCTAATTTTTGAGTTTACTTTACCCAAAATTAAGTATATCGATTATAGTTTCAACCCAAAATCTCTCGGTTTTCTCTTTCTCCCACACGAATGTTGTCAAAAATAGAGAGAGCTGCATCTACCCAATGGGGGTACTTTGGCTCAATAAGCCAAATTTGGGTAAATGCAACTTTTCTTACGTTTGGGTCGAAAGAACTCAATGTTGCGTTAAATCAACCCAAAATTGAGTATATTTTTTTAATGGAATTAAAGCCAAACTACCTAGTGGGGACCTTGGAAATTTAGCCAAAATTGAGTTATTGGGCTCAAGTACGGAATTGCGTTGAAAGAACCCAAAATTGAGTTGAATTCCGTCTCCGTGTGAATGAACCTTGACACTTAAGATCATGTTTGACGTTCGCTCAGTCGACAAAAACACCACAGGGGTTATAGTTTTTTCACTGGGGTTGTCCCTATCTGACATTTCGGAAGGGACACGGAAAACAAAATACACCCAAAATTTGAGTTTAAGCCAAGGGGTGTGACAAAATCTAATAAAAAACATAAAAAATGTTTTGTGGACTTAAACAAACGGAAAACATTAAAAATTGAGTAAACAAGTGTTTATGGCCTAAACTTAAGCGTTTGGCACTAAAATTGGGACAGGGCTTTAGGACCCAATTGTTGAATGTATAGAGCTATTGATATTCAATATGGTGATTGAAAATGTGGATCAAAAATACACATACTAAAAAATAGATAATTCTCGCGTAACTTTTCAAAACGGCCTATCTAACAATTCACACATTTCGAGTAAATCGAGCTTGAAGGTTGTGAAAATATATTTTGAAACTGTATCAAAATGAAACAATTTTTCCCCACTGTGTTGCTTGTAGAGGGAAGCAGTGTAATAGAGTTCAACGTATGAAATGAAATTTTGTCAATTTATTTGGAAATTACACTGAAATCTATAAAAACATCAGATAGGACGTTTTGACCAAAAATATGTACATAGGATAAATCACATAGGTCGTTCTGTTTTAACAATTGTTACATTGGACATTCATTTCTGTCATTTTGTTTCAGTTATAGTAACATCGGATATTTTGTAACATCGGATATTTTGATTTGAGCACACAACAATCATGTTTTATTTCATTTTGTATCCACGTGCGTTGAACTGCTTCAACATTCAAGTTGAACTGCTCATTTTGTTGCGGTGTGATAATCGCAGGCACCAGCTGTGCTTTGTTTTTATTCATTTGAAGAAGAGACGAATGACCTTCGGGTTAAAGTCTCTCACGAACAACAACAATTTGATTCATTCAATGCCACGCCGTCACTACCCCCCCCCCGTCTATGTGTCCTATGTAACAACAGAAGGAGGGGAAACGTTGAGCTGTATTTGGGACTTTTTGCTTTCTCACTGTTTCTCTCTCAATATTCCCCCCGTTTCAATGCTGGTTTCGCCCACACTTGTTCGTGTGTGAGTTACCCACTGCACGACGGGTGGTGACGACTGTGTTGCATTCGGCACCAGCCGTCGGCGCAAACAAGAAAATAGCGGTGGGAAATGATGACGATGACGGCGCCGTCGATTGTGTTGTAGGAAACCAATGCCAAACAAATACATACAGCTTCTCCGCTCTTCGGTGAATGATTGCTCTGCAAATATATGTGCGCAAGTCGCGCATGCACGTTGCTCGTGTTGCTGCCGTGAAGCATATGTATATGCTTCATCGACCATGGATCTGAATCGGATTGATACAATAAGATCATGATGCTGAATATCATTTCCCTACATGCACTCAATACGCTGATAATCGACATTTTGTTGCGGTGTGCTAATCGGAGACACCAGCTGTGCTTTGTTTTAATTCATTCAATCCCACTACATCACTTCTTCCCATCCGTCTATTTGTCCTATGTAACAACAGAAGGAGGGGAAACGTTGAGCTGTATGTAGGACATTTTGCTCTCTCACTGATTCTCCCTCAATTTTTCCCCCGTTTTTATGACGGTTTCGCCCACATGATCATGTGAGAGTTTCCCACTGCATGACGTGGTGGTGGTGACGGCTGTGTTGCAATCAGCACCAGCCGTCGGTTGAAACAAGAAATTGCGGTGGGGAATGATGACGATGACGACGCCGTCCATCTTGTTGTAGGAACTCGAGAAAGGAGCCCACGTCTAACAAATACATACAGCTTCTCCTCTCTTCGGTGATTGATCGCTCTGCAAATACGTGTGAGCAAGTCGCGCATGTACGTTGCTCGTGTTGCTGCCGGGAAGTATATTTATATGCTTGATCGACCATGCATCTGAATCAGATTGATACAATGACATCATGATGCTCAATCCTGTGCTCAATATCATTCCCCTATATGCACACAATGCGCTAATAATATGAAAAGAGATGTTGTAGCTGATCCAATCCAGCGAAACGGTAAAACATGGTTTGGCAAAAAGACCAAAATACAGTTTTGTGTAACTCATTCTCTTTTTGTCACTTGAGCGTTTTCAATTTTGCGAGGCAGTGCGACTCTGAAAATATCGACTGAAATGATTGAGAAGTTATTATGGCATTCTATGCATCTAAGTAGTGTCTCAGACACGCTTCTACAAATCATTCTACCTTTTAAACTCCATTCCAAAGCTTTATTCAGGAATGTCCAATGTAACATTAGAATCGTGTTTATTCATAAATGTTACATAGGACATGTGGTTGGTTCTCTGATCAAAGGTCCAATGTAACAATTGATTAAAAGCGATGCAGTTTTGAACATTGGTCATTTTGTTAAGCTTTGAATAGATTAATTTGTTGTTCATATATCAGAACGAGTGTTCTAGTGTGCTGCTAAGTGGTGCAACGCAAATGATTTACAATGATAATCTCGATTTGTTTACATTTGTTACTTAGGACGTTTTGAAAAGTTACGCGAGAATTGATTTTTCTGGGGTAAATTTTAATCATTGATTTCTCAATTTGGCATCGATGTCAATATTGCCCTTTTGGAGAAAGCACACAGAACTATCAACACATTGTCATACGGATGTGTACTAAAAGTCATAATAAAATTGGATGCAGTCGCTGGGTTGCATCATATGGTTTAAAAATAACTCAAAACGATTCAATTCGTGGTAGGAGCTTTTGTTCAGTGTAATGAAAATTGTTTCCGTTTTAACAAAACCATGCACGGAGAAAATGAAGTACCCAAAAGTGAGTTCATTCCATTTCCAATTCGTGGGGTTCGTGCGTTAACCTAATTTTGAGTTGATGGGGTAGAAGTTGTTTTCATTTGCAGCCGTGCAAAAAAATACCTACTGGCTATGTTCTTTTCACTCAACCGGCAGATCAAATAACTCAACTTCCAGTACTGTGCCACTTACTCAAATTTGAGGTAACGCACAAAGGTTCGGTTTTTGGGTTGTTTTGCTCTTCGCTCTCTGACAACAATAGAAGGAGCGAATGAAATAGGGAGAGAAAAATAACTCAAAAATAAGTTAAAATATACTCAAATATGGGTTTTCCGTTTTCTCCGTGTGTGCTTTCAGCAGGGTTGCTAGTCTGTTTGTTTCAAGGAGAT
Source organism: Aedes aegypti (assembly GCF_002204515.2). Taxonomy (NCBI): domain Eukaryota; kingdom Metazoa; phylum Arthropoda; class Insecta; order Diptera; family Culicidae; genus Aedes; species Aedes aegypti. The sequence continues at coordinate 14,354 of NW_018734844.1, forward strand.
TCGATCTCAGTGTAGTCCTATGTAGTCCGTATAGACCAATCCAGTTGCCTGCGTAGTAGTGCAATGTTGACAAAATTTTCTTTGTTTGCTGTGAGAACTGTCACAACATTACTTTTGTTTGCTGTGAGAATCCAAATATAAACAGAATTGCTGCAAAACAACCACTTCCTTGTTGGCCTGCCGTTGATCGAAAGCTCAATAACGTCAAACAAACATCGATACGTTTTCATTCTGAGGAAATCGACTTGTGTAAGATTGATTGTGCGTTGGTGTTCGTGGCAGTTTGCTTGGGGACCTCTATAGAGCTTAGTGACATTTGAACACACGAAGACTAGCATACGCTCGTCATACACAGTTTGTTTTTGTTTTCCTCAAAGAAACTTGCACACGCTTTCCAGACTCATCAAAATGCATATGGAAATATTACCCAATTTGAAAAATTTACACCCGGTTTCTGGGTGTTTTTCGAGACTGAGTGCATATTGTTTTCCTCTAAGGTTCACAACTACATCTACACTACACGCTAACTCGGAAGTACCCATTAAAAGGGTTCCATGTACCCATTTTTATAAACAGTACTGAATTGTCAGAAAAAGAGTATTTTTCTAATGTCATTAAAAGGGTACTTCATCCCCATAATGAAGTTCCCATTAGATTACCAATGATGGGTACATAATACGCATGATACTTTGACGAGCAGCATCGCCATTTTGAAGTTGACTTTGTGGTGGCGTTTTTTGTGGATTGTGAATTCGGATTTGGCAAATATGTTTATCCAGCTTTTTACGCTAGCTATAAAACTACGGGGGGTTAATAGACCATTTCCGTGAAAATTTTTTATTGGCTTATATGCTTTCTGTCAATTTACTGAACAAACTTTCCTAAGGAACCGATATGTTTTGGAGCCATTAACTATAAGAAAACAATGAAATACTTGCGGCACGTTAGTGCACCCCTCGGTCCCCTACAATTTGTTTCACCTCGAAAAAATGCAGACCCCTTTTTCCCTTATGGTTTTGCTACCACGTTGTGGTGAATTTACGATCAGCTGGCATGACCAGATGATTTTTGTTTATGTTTTCATTCATCATAATGGGCTCCGTTGCGGTTTCGCCCCCTCCTTCTTGCACGGCTCCTTAAGTCTCCGTAATCACTGCGGAAACCACCTTCACCGCTTCGGCCGGTTATGAGCGCACCCGGCGAACACTACACGGTTATGTAACGCAAGGATTGTAGTCGAAAGATGCCTGATCTCTCTGCTTTGTACCGACGAGGATTGAAGGGATTGAATATGCCGGAAGATTCCCGCCTAGAGGCAGCAACAGCCGCTCAAAATTTCCTTGCGCGGCTGTTGCTGCCTTAAGGCGGAAATCTTCCGGATCAGCAGCCAACAGATAGATTAAGGCTATCTGTCGGCATGAATAGTAAAAAAATAGCCTCTAATAGAACTAGCGGTACCGTAACTGCTGGGTGGATGAGAGATTTGTTGTTAGGTGGTGGTTTTGAATTTTGAATCTGTGGAGGAAAATATATTTTCCTACAGGAAGACTTGAATCGGGTTGGAGTTGGGTTGGAGTTGGAACTGTGATTCAGAACGGGTTGCGCCAGTTCCAACCTGGTTTAAAAACGTTTGTATGCGTAGTTTCGGTGGCGCTCCTGTTTGGGGCGCCCTGACCGGGATCACGGTCAGTTTGAGCGCGCACCTGATTTGACGTTTGCGAATGTAAACAAGCATCCCAATGCAGGGGTGGAATCGAAAAACTGTTGCAAAATCACCACGCTGATACCCATAGGGTTGAACAAACTGTGCCGCATCTCGAATTATTTTTAAAAATGTGGTGAGTATCCATGTTTTCAAAAATTTGTAAGAAAATCGGGAGTGCATATAAACAAAATCTGAAAGCGTTAATATTCATTAAAAATGATTGTCTTTCGAAGAAAAATACAAAAACTGGGGGTTAGATCTGACGGAAATGGTCTATTGAATTTGACATGTTTTGTCTACAAATTTTATAGCTTGTTCTTAGTAGGCTGGAATTTAAAATTGTTGATTGAGCTGTCAAGAATTTTCACTGTTTACATTTGTTTGTACAAATCATGGTAGTTAAAATGCTTCATTTTCTGATTTTCAGTAATTATACTATCTTTCTAGTAACTAATTGCATTTATTTTTAGGAATACGAAAAGAGCAACCGAAACACCGCAGAATTAAAAAACAATAAACTTGATAAGGACATTCACTTTTCAATGATTTACACATGAGAACATCCGTTCTGGCCAGAGTGATTCTGACGAGATATTCGCAAAATGTGCAAAGATGCAAAAGTTAAATGATCTAAGATGTTCAAAAATATGTTTACGTCTAGATCTATGTGGGTTATGAACAACGCAATGCATAGTCAACATGGTATAACTTTAATTAGGTATTCCCGACTGGGGTTTACCGGGGAACTGTTAGGGATAGGATGTAGGAATGTGGGGAAAGGTATTATAAATAGCATTGCTAACTGGACCAGGGGGGTAAGTGCGAAATCGCAAATAAAAGTGCTGGATTGCATCGGAGTGGTCTGATGTTTTCATTTCACTTATTCGTCATCTCATGCTGAATAAGTGCGGTGAAGACACTTGACCGTTCCGACGCCATCCCGCACTTCCATTTGCAAATTCACACTGCTAATTGTACTTGTTATTTGTGCAATGTGCTTTAATTTTTTCGTGCTCCATTTCGAGCGCAAGTTCGAAAAAAAATGCCATCAGGAATCGTCCCGACCGCGTTTATTCATTTCAGTAACATTTGTTTACCGTCATCGTTGGCTCATTCATGATAACAACTCTCATTTTACAGGCACAATTGCAGCCAAAAGTCATGTTAATAAGCTTTCAATTAATCTGAAAGAATAGAACCATTATTAGGTATACAATACGTTTCTTTGACAACATAATAATAATCAACAATCGCAAAGCTTACTGCGACCCAGCTATAAAAATTATAGTGGTGGCAAAAAATGTCAGAAGGGGGTGAATCAAATTTTATAGCAAGCTAGCGTAAAAAGCTGGATAATATCTTTTCAAGGTAAGTAGTTTCTAGAACGGTTTTTGTTCTGATTAAAGGGTAATCATTTTCATCGTTTTCGTTCTAGAACGATCCTGGATGTGGCACAGCAATTTCCGGTGCCTCTACCCGATGTGCAAAATTGCACTTAGCGAGGAAGGGTATCGGGAAAGTGTCCAGTAAAAAGGTTAGCTGTGGTCCGTAGATTGATTTCTAGTGGCAAATTAAAATATATCATTTCACGCTACTAATAAAAATGATTGTGTTAATATATGAACATAATATTTCAAATAAAACATGCATTGTTTCAATTCCATTCGTTAATGTTTTGTTTTTTTTTTATAATTTGATGAAAAACTCCACCTGCATAAAGAGCAAAATCGACAAAAGATGAGGTTTTTTTACCCATTTATTCCAAATCTATCAAGAGTGAAAAATACATATGTTTTGAAGTTGCTGCAGAATACTCTTTAATGAGTAAATCGGCTTTACTCATTAAATGGGTTAAGCCACTTTAGTTGGAAATGGGTACGAAAGTACCCATTAATGGGTACTTCTGAGTTAGCGTGTAGGGCACCCATACCATTAGGCGTGGTGACCACTATAGAAGAGTGCATGGTGACGTCACGAAAAATTCTCCTTCTCTGTCCCTCTTTCATCACGCTCAATTGACTGTCCTGCTCTTTGACACTCACTGCTGGAATTGTTTAGATTTTTTTTATATGGAGTTGACATTCACTGCTGGAATTGTTGACATTTTTTTTATATGGAGTTTCGAGGTTAGGTCAAGCGTGCAACGATCTATACGCCAAACAGTGAAAAGAACACAAATTTAAGTCGACTTTTGGTTCCGTGTGTAGTTTTGTGGTGAATATCGCGTCCTCATCGTTTTTGTTTACCCAGCATTGGCTGGGCCAGCAACGAGTGTTTTGACAGCAAAGAAGAAAAACCGAAAATCGTCATCAAAACGTTCTGAAACCGCAAACAACGCGCTTCGTTCTCCCAGCATTTTTCGGCGGAAAGTTAAATAAATTGTTATTTTCTCGTGCTAAGTGGTTGAAAAAATGTCCGACGACGAAGAGCTAGTGTACGTGAAGCGTCCCAAAACCATCCACTATGGTTCCCTGGAGGATACGGAACGGAGCCGCCAAATGAAAGACTCCGGATCCGATTTATACTCGGGGGCCGGGAGTTCCAGTGACATCATTGGCCAAATTTACACGTCCAGCGAATATTTCGATCTGGAGAATGAAGTGTCCAAGGACAAGGCCGCCCTGCTGGAGGAATTCGAGCGAAAGAAAAAAGCCCGGCAGATTCATGTCAGTACGGATGATTCGGAAGTGAAGAAAAACTTGCGAGCTTTGAATGAACCGATTTGTTACTTTGGGGAAGGCCCTGCAGAACGACGGATACGTTTGAAAGAATTGTTGGCCTCTTTGGGTGAGAGTGCCATACCGCAAAAGAGTGGTAAGGAGGAAGATAAGAAACAGCAGGTCCACAAGGAGCAGGAATCAACTTGGTATCACGAAGGACCGGAATCACTGAGGATTGCACGAATTTGGCTGGCAAATTATTCCCTTCCACGGGCAAAGAAGCGCCTGGAGGAAGCTGCCGAACAGCTGCAGCTTCCCAGTGCCACAAAAGCAGGTCGAATGGTAGAGTTGCAGAAGCGTATCCAATCCTTAGCTCCTCTCTGCAGTCAGGTTGGGGACGTGCGGCCAATTACCAACTGTAGCTTCAACCACGACTCCAGTCTGCTGTTGACCTCGAGCTTGAGTTCCATGTGCAAGGTGTGGTCGGTGCCGGATTGTAACCTGGTGCAAACCTTGCGCGGTCATCAGTTCTACGTCAGCGCCATTGCCTTCCGGGACGGCATTGCAACGGACTCAAAAGGGGAAGTGGCCATGGCTTCCGGTTGTTACGATGGAACCGTAAAGCTGTGGTCATTCGATAGCGAAGAATCCATAGCGGACATTAACGGGCATGTGCCACATCGTGTGTCCCGTTTGGCGTTCCATCCTTCGGGACGCTTTCTTGGCACCGCATGTTACGATTCCTCTTGGCGCCTGTGGGATTTAGAGCAGAAGCAGGAAGTATTACATCAGGAAGGACACGCTAAAGCTGTCCATTGCATTGCGTTCCAAGTAGATGGAAGCGTGTGCGTCACCGGAGGTTTGGACGCATTTGGACGTGTGTGGGATCTTCGAACCGGTCGTTGTATTATGTTCCTTGAGGGGCACCTGAGTGCCATCTATGGCGTGGACTTCTCCCCCAATGGATACCACATTGCAACGGGCAGCCAGGACAATTCCTGCAAGATTTGGGATCTGAGAAGGCGCAACCCCGTCTACACAATCCCAGCACACACGAATCTGATTTCCGATGTGAAGTATCAGAAGAACGGTGGCCACTTCCTGGTGACGTCCAGCTATGATAACACGGCGAAAATTTGGTCCAACAAGACGTGGCAACCGCTGAAGACCCTGTCGGGGCACGATAGTAAGGTGATGAGCATTGATATTTCACCCAATTCGCAGCACATCGCCACCACTTCGTATGATCGGACGTTCAAGCTGTGGAGCCCTGAATGAGTTTTGGTTTGGAGAATAAAGTTTTGTTCGATAAATAAAGCTACATTTGGTTTTAGCAATATCACATTTCTTCTCATATCTGAGTGCTTTGCGATGGTTCAAGCTGAACGATGCATTTTTCGCGCGCTCGGAGTGATTTTTTTCAGTTAGCACTTCGTTCGCGCGCTATCGGACTGATTTTATATTCCTGCTAAGGGGTCTTGCATTAGGGGTCGACGTGGCGTAGTTGGCTGCACGTTCGCTTCATATGCGGATGGTCATGGGTTTGATTATATGAAGTACAAATTTTCCACACATGGTGTCAGAAAAGTCTACTACAACTGAATGTAAAAAAAAGTAACCTGATATCTTTTAACAGGAAAAGAAACATTCCTAATATAACAATAACTTTAGGCAATCAGAATGTTGAAAAATGTAATAGAATCAGAGATTTAGGCATAATTTTAGATTCAAAACTTACTTTCATTGATCACTATAACACTATGATAAATAAAGCCAATAATATGTTAGGCTTCATTAAACGCTTCGCTTATAACTTCAATGATCCATACACAATAAAAACATTGTTCATTGCCTATGTTAGATCAATACTTGCATATTGCAGCATAATTTGGTCACCTTTTTCAACAGCACATGAAGAAAGGATAGAGTCGGTAAAAAAACAATTTTTATTATATGCTCTTCGCAAATTAGGTTGGACTGAATTTCCATTACCATCTTACAAAGCTAGATGTATGTTGATTGATATTCAAACACTAAGAGAACGTCGCAAATATGCTATGATTTCATTTATAAACGATATTGTCGCACCGCCACCAAACCGGATCGCGCCAGTGAGACTCGCGACGCGCCTTAACTCGCGCGATTTTGAAATCAGTTTTTTAGTGTGGCGCTGCATTCCTACGATTTTTATGAACACAGCGCACTATTCACATATTAGCTGCGACGCACGGGGCCCGAGAAAACAATAATTATAAATAAATGTTGGTCTTGATTTCTACCGGATACATAATATTGTTTCTCATAAAGTTGATTCACCAGAATTATTATCCAAATTAAACTTTTATGTACCATCAAGACGTTTACGCCATCTAGAACTATTTGCAATCAACTATCACCGTACTAATTATGCAAGATTTGGGCCAATGAACCAAATGATGACTACTTATAATAAGCATTATGATTTAATTGACTTAACTTGGTCCAAAGCGAAGCTTAAACAATACTTCCGCACATTATCTTAAGTAGAAAAATTGAATGTATTAGTGAAACTAGCACATAAGAAATTCTATGTAACGGTCTACAAACATGATTGACGACAATAAATAAATAAATAAATAAATAAATAGATTCCCAGCCCCCCTAACACAACTTTTCGCCAAGCTGCATGAAAGCGGCTTGGCACCTTGACCCTCTTCTAGAGCATCTGCTCTTAATGATCCTCATAACCGGCAACCAGACCAATGGCAATGAAAATGGACAACTTCTCATCGTTCCCTCCTGATGGACTGACAGCAACAATCGCAAACAACATCTACGTGATCTTCACTCTACCTGCGTGCAGAGGTAAAGAAGCATCATCGTCGCGGTCAGATCCAAAAATAGACCATCATAGTAGTAGCACAGAGAACAGACGTACATCTTTTCTCGTCAGCGTGTGTAAAGCATTGAACTGGTGATTTCAAAGTATGTCGTTATGCTCCTGTTACGCAGCGCTGTCGTCAGATTGAGAACGCTACAAATTTGCCGCTTTTTACACTTTGGCGCTAGTGTCGATATCAAAAATTGCCACTTGTCGCTAGCGTTGCTTTGTGTGCTAATGCATTTTGACGTTCACTAGTGACATCGTGTTTTCAAAACGAGTTTGTATGCCGGGCTGTCTGCGTTGGCGGCGCAGATGCTTGAATCGAATCTTTACACACGGTTTAGATGGAATTTTGTTCGAGCCTCCATGTCTGTTCTCTGTGGTAGTAGTAGTGTGTATTCAGATACTGTACAAGTGTTCAGATATCAAACTGTACTAAGCTGGCGTGATGCCTAATGGCGAATACAGCTTTATAAAATAAATGAAGGAGAAGGGTCTCGCACAAAGTACGTCACGCTCCAAAAGGGGAGGGGGTTAAGCCAAGCGTGACAAGCCTTACTAAAAACTTCGAAGGACTCATACAAAAAACGTGACAAAGGGAGGGAGGGGGTCAAAAAGTTAAAATTTAGCGTGACATAATTTGTGTACCATCCTTAATGCGTGTTGAAGATGAGATTGTGACTGTTCAGTGGAGGATGGATTACCAGCTGATGAGCTCGTTTCGTGCTTGTAATAACACATTTTTATCACGACATGCATTTTTAATGTATTTGTTGAACAAAATATGGATGGTTCGTCACTTTAAGTGTTAACATTAGCGTTTATTTATGGTTTATAAAATTTTGAGATTCAAACCTTTGAATAGTTCGATGTTTAAGATGTCGACACATTGATAGACAACTTTTTGAACACAGGTTACATGAATCTCATCACCAGGGCTGCCACATATACAGATTTATCTGTATTACACAGATTTTTTATTCTGACACAGATTCAATTTGTATGGAACACAGATTTTCTTTCAACAATTTTTGTATGAACACAGATTTTCTTACCTGGAAGATACAGGTTTTCTATCAAACCATCTGGCAGCCCTGCTCATCACTTACCAAGGTGAATCCTGATCATGTCATTATTGGCATTACCAATTTCAGAGTCCTTGTAAATGTACATTGAAGATGGCATGCTACTCCCAAGCTGCATATGTTGGTTCCTTGTACAATTTAGATTACTCTGATCAATCACGGAGTAGCAACTACGAATTGTACAGTCATCAATGCTCATGCTCATGCCCAATATCACATTTCTTCTCATATATGCCATGTATACCATGCAACACGCTATACAACACATTTGCAGGGCTGGTGACGACTGAGTTTCTTATAAATGAAAATTTTGCAGAGCTCTTTCCTGAAAAAAAAAACCAAACAGGAACCAGGAGATAAGAGTTTGATTCTTCATAGAAACAGACCAGTCATTTATTTAAGAATATTTTTAAGATTGTTTCTGATATTGATACAGCTGGAAAAAAAGGATAAAACAACTCCCAAAGCCTTTAGACCAGCCTCCTGACGCCGCCCATACAACTCCATTACACGGAGAAAACGGAAAACACATATTTGAGTTTTTTTAAACTTACTTTTGAGTTATTTTTCTCTCCCTATTTCATTCGCTCTTTCTATTGTTGTCAGAGAGCGAAGAGCAAAATTACCCAAAAACCGAACCTTTGTGCGTTACCTCAAATTTGAGTAAGTGACATAGTACTGGAAGTTGAGTTATTTGATCTGCCGGTTGAGTGAAAAGAACTTAGCCAGTAGGTATTTTTTCGAATGGCTGCAAATGAAAACAACTTCTACCCCATCAACTCAAAATTAGGTTAACGCACGAACCCCCGGAATTGAGTGGAATGAACTCACTTTTGAGTACTTCATTTTCTCCGTGTAGAAAATAACGAGCAAACATCTCTGGTTCCCACTAGGAAGTGGTTCCCACTGACAGCTCAGTGTTTGTAAACAAATAACCGTTTAAGGACTAACAATCAATGATGGCGAAATCTTTTTCTCCGATAAATTTCTTTTCTTGCATAACAACGGTAATTCGAACAAACAAACGGTTGCAAACTATTGCATTGCAGTACAGAGAGTTAATTTTGGTTGATGTGATTAGCTAGAAACACATTTTAGTATTGGAGGAAAATTTCCCCAATATGATTAGGCCAATGTACGTTGTTGCTCTTGAGTTTGATGCTGACCACGAAAACATGGCTGTCTAGCACCGGGTTGCTTTAGACCTATAAGCCTTTCCTCTGTTCTTGTAAAGACAATGGAAAAAATATTTGATGACTTCATCAAGTCAACAAGTCTAATAGAAATACCTCTTTGTAAATACCAATTTGCGTATCAATCAGGTAAATCTACCATTACGGCGCTGCAGTCGCTGGTAAATAAAATCGAGAAATCTCTTGAAGCCAAAGAAATAGCCGTGGTTGCTTTTCTCGATATTGAAGGAGCATTCGATAATGCATCCTATAGCTCTTTGAGTTCAGCCATGGAAGCAAGGGGCTTGGATAAATGTGTTATCGTATGGGTTATGACTATGCTCAAGGATCGCACAATTTCTGCTGATCTAGGAGGTGCGCAAATATCTATAAGATCTACGAAGGGATGTCCTCAAGGAGGAGTGTTATCGCCCTTACTGTGGTCTCTTATAGTAGACGAACTCCTTAGAAATTTAATAGATCAAGGTTTTGAGGCAATTGGATATGCCGATGATGTGGCCATCTTGGTTCGTGGAAAGTTTGATAACACGATTTCCGATTGGTTGCTAACTGTGTTAAACATTACTCTCAAATGGTGTAGGGAAGAGGGGTTAAACGTAAACCCTTCAAAAACTATTATCGTGCCTTTTACCAGAAGGAAAAAGGTAAAGCTTATACAGCCGTCTTTGAATGGAGTTCAAATTCAATTTTCGGAAGAAGTTAAACACGTTGGGGTTATTTCATTTTCATTTTCATTTTGCAGCGTTTGGTGGGGCAATGAGAGCGCAAGTCAGTCCAAAGCCGGGGGCAGGGATAGGTAATGGCCGTAATAGTCTATGCGGACCACTTGAACACCATCAGAAATGATAGGAAGGGTTGGGGTAGGGTATAGGAAATTGGAGAAGACTTGACACAGTAATGCGATTAATGCTGCAAAATGTAAATGTGCTGAGAGCAATTTAATTTGAATTTTGAAGTTTGGTTTGATTTATTAAAATTTCAAACAATTGTACAAGTAAGAAAGAATGAGCTGATCGCTTTATAGAAATTTAATAAACAACAAAGTAATAACAATATGAGAGTGATGCTAAGAACTGCTGATGGCACGATGCGACGCTTTAGGAGCTTTTGATAATGATTGAACATTACTATAAAGAACGCAATTCAATCGATGGTGACAACTTTACAAACTTTATCTGTTTTTATTATGTACAGATATAAAATTATAATTCAGTTCACTGATTGGCGGTGCTGATTTATATAAAAATATTTGATATTATTAAAATGAAATGTGTTACTTACTCATGTGGTTCATACTTCCCTGGCCAGAATTATTCTGTTTTGAGCATCCTTTTCGAAGCTATTCTATCCAGTTATCCATTGACTGCTTACAATTCTGGAATTATTCTTATTGTGCATGCTCATGCATTATATTAGTAATGATCATAATCATGCAACAGATGAGAAGGTGAGAAAGAGAGAATATAGGAACAGTGATTAGTAATGAGTAATTATGTAGTTTTGTTAGAATAATAAACAATTAAACAGCACTAATGAATAGCTTAAAAAATGGCATTACAGCATAGCTGAGCCTTTCGGATCATAAGACCGATGTATAAAAATAATTTGTTTCGAAATTGTCCGCGTGGTCTTCTAGTGCCCCTATTAGATCAGAATCAGTCATAGACATACATACCGAATGCTCGTCATGACCCTATGACCAACATTTGTATATGTATAGCCTTAGCTGATGTGGCTTTTCTAATAGGTAGTTCTTTCACTCATTGATTGTCTTCAAAACCTTGTCAAGTATAGAAAATTGATTTTATTTCATTTATGACTACATTGAAGCTACATTGTACTTATGAGTATTAGGTATTATTTTATGTTTTTATCCCAATCGATATTATCAAGGCCAGAATTCCCAGTGAGTGAAGAATTTTATAGTACTAGAACACCATAGAAGATCGCTCAACATTACCTAATCATGGAACGGCTTTTTGCTCTATTATTTTAAGTAGATGCTATTGATCTCCCTTTGCTCCTATCCGCAACCCGGTGCACGCGCCCTGTTGGTTTTCGAAAACCTCGTAGAAGATTACAAACCGTCAATGGCATTCCCAATTACTAGCCCACATTGCACATTCAAGGGTGTGACTGTGCTCCTAACCCACCCTCAGTTTGTAATCTTCTCGCCAGTTTGAAATTATATTTTCCCGAAGTGAAAGTAATTTTGATGAGTGATAGCCGTACTATGCAGTAGTTTAACCAGAATCTTTAGGTCAGAAGACAAAATCTAAATTTTGTAATAAAAAGGTTGCCATTGCTTTGAAATTCACCCAACATCTAATTAAAGCTACTAACAACAGCGATCAATCATCAAAACTCATCGCTCCCTGGAAATATAATCCCAAGCCCAGGGAAGTTAAACACGTTGGGGGTTATTTGGATAAGAAATTGAACTGGAACTCTCATCTGAGCAAAGTCATAAGTAAGGGTACTAATGGCCTATGGGTCTGCAATAAAGCCCTAGGAAAAACTTGGGGACTGCGACCTAATATGGTAAACTGGATTTATTCAGCAATAGTCCGACCAAAAATTAGTTATGCTTCACTGGTATGGTGGCCCAAGACAAATGAGGTAACCGCTCAGAAGAAGCTGGCTAAGTTGCAAAGACTTGCTTGTGTATCAATGACAGGGGCAATGAAAAAGTACACCATCGGTTGCCTTGGATGTCCTTCTTAACATACTGCCTTTGCATCAATTCATTAAACTGCAAACTGCAAAAAATGCCTTGCATTTTATTCGTTATAATAAAATACTAAATGGTGATTTGATTGGTCACATGAAGATCCTCAAGGAATTCAATTTAAATTCAGATATGAAACAATAGAAGATTGGATGACAACGAAGACCAACTATGATGTTCCCTTTAAAATGGTTAAACCAAGCCGCTATACTTGGGATTCTGGTGGGCCAAGTTTACGTCCAGGTTCTATTGTATTTTATACCGACGGGTCAAAGATGGGCGACAATACTGGAGCTGGAGTATTCGGCCCTGGTATCAGCAAGGTAATCGCTATGGGACGTAGTCCCACTGTGTTCCAAGCTGACATACAAGCTATCATTGACTGTACAAATGTTTGTCTCAAAAGAAACTATAGGTTTGCAAAGATCTGTATTTTCTCGGACAGTCAAGCAGCTTTGAATGCTCTAAAGGCATTCACATGTAGATCAAAGTTAGTGTGGGAATGCATTCTTTCTCTGAAGAAATTGGCCAGTAGGAACGAAGTTACATTGTACTGGGTGCCCGGCCATTGTGGAATTGAGGGGAATGAAATCGCCGACAATCTAGCAAGACAGGGTGCAGCGTCGAGCTTTGTCGGCCCTGAACCGTTCTGTGGGTGTTCCTGAGTGCACTCCATGGTCCATGGTAGAATCCAATTGGAACGCCACGGATACATCCAAGCAAGCGAAAAGATTCATAAAACCCAGTCTAGCTAAAGGCCGGGCTATACTGAATCTTAATAAAGGAAATCATAGGGTAATAACTGGCCTGATGACCGGTCTCTGCCCAAGTAGGTACACGCCATGTCTGAACCAGATGATTATAAAAATCGAATGTACATCGGATTTTTCTCGCAAGAAATCAGTATTTGATCTATATTTTCATAATCGAAAGGTTTTAAAATATTCTATCGGTGAAATTTTTTCCATACATTTTGTATGGCTGAAATGCGTCATAAACGAGATTTTCAAGGAATTCAGTATAAAAAATAGCTAAAAAGTGTAAAAAATCAAAATTTCACCGATAGAATATTTTAAAACCTTTCGATTATGAAAATATAACCCAAATATTAAACTCTAGCAAGAAGAAACCCGATGTACATTCGATTTTTATAATCCTTTGGTTCAGGCCCAGCGTGAGGTATCATCTTAAAAAGATAGGAAAAATACAATCCTCTGAGTGTCGTTTTTGCAAAGCTGAAAAGGAAACTGCTGAGCATTTACTCTGCAACTGTGGAGCATTGCTTGATCAAAGAATGTTAGCATTTGGAAAAGGGGTTATTAGAGCCCTTGGAAATTTGGCAAGGTAGTCCTAATAGGGTAATAGACTTTATAAAAACGAGTTGTGCCCAGTTGGGACAGTGTGACACATCAACCAATGTCTATCACATCTCAATGTGAAAGTATGTTTGATGAGCACCAAATAAAATATGGACCACAATATTCCTAAATAATGGAACCAGTGGTTAAAAGGCTCTACAGATGAGGAAAAAAAAATACATTAACTGACCTTATCTGAGTACTTACAGTAACAGTGGGCTACGTTTCGGATCATTAAACTCACCTATTTCCCCGAAGGTTTTGTGTTTTTATGGTTTTATATCTAAAAATTCTGGAGTTTCATTACTGATTGGTAGATAACATAATTGCCTGATTCTGCCCACAAATCTGATCTGTTTTGCAGCCCCTTGTAAGCTTGCTGTGAGGCTGTAAGTTTCTTGCTATGTCTTTTTCATCAATGGTAGTAAGATTGGAAGTAGGGCGAACTAAATGCCAACTATTCATCTGGGGAAACAGAACAATAACGTATTGTTCGATACCAAACTTTAAAAAGTACCACGAGTTGAGAACAAAAAAAAAATAAACATACAAACAGTTAAAGGCTCAGCTATGGATTTGTGTAGTAGATTATGTCCCAATCTAGCAGTGTTTTTGAGACAATGTAAAACTCATCTGACCGCGACTTTCATCCCGTTGACTGTCTGATGCTATGCACTTGTGTATGTCTGTGTGTATGTGTTTGTGTGTGGCTTTGAATGGTTGACGTACGGTGTGAAACAGTAGTTCATGCTCAATTTGTTTCAACTATTTTTTTCTTTTATTAAATATCACGCGTCCCTAAATACTTCTTAGACCCATGCCCGGAAAACTCTCACGTTTATCCTAAATTCTGTTGCAATAAAGAAGATTGCGACAGTGTTATCTCATGCGCCATTTATAGTATGTGTGTGTGTCGTGTAGTTTATCGCCAATCGTTGGGTTGTTTCCGCTTTGCTGCTATTGTTCCTAGTTTGTCAATTGTTTTACATCTCTAGCGCGCACAAAACTCTGTACTCTCCTATTAGTCGATGTACTGAGCAAGCCAGCGGAAACCCTCTCCGTAGCCCTGCCGTTTCAGTACTGAACACATGAACAGCTCCAAGGGACGTCCAGGAAGTTCGTTACGCGCCTACCTTACCCTGCAATACCGAGCAAACAAACAGTCAATTAGTTTGCATTACCGTTTTTTTTTGTTTTACCGTTTTTTTTTGTTTTCAGTTACAAAACTTACCTTTCCGGTGGTCAATTGGTACAGGGCAAAGTGATTCCTAAGTTCGTCCTCGCTAGCTGCGCCTGGTTTGTCGATTTTGTTGCCCAGGATGAGCACGGGGCAGTTGGACAGGGCTTCGTCGGTTAGCAATGAGTCCAGTTCGTTTTTGCTCTCGGCGAAACGGCTGCGGTCCCAGGCGTCGATCAGGAACACGATCGCATCCACCGCCGGGAAGTAATCCTTCCAACTCGACGGGCTGGAATAGAATTTAACATCAATTCAACCGCCAAAATTATTATTATAAAATTTAAATGGGAGGTTCTAATGTACAAGTCGGTCTCGATTATCCGGAGTATCGATTTTTTTTCACTCCGGATAATCGAATCCTCCAAATAAACGAATCACTAAAAAATTGAAATGTTCGATAAAAGAACTTAAATATTATCTTTATGTTGGTTTTTTATGTATGTGATGCGGAGGCGTAGCTAGAAATTTCTTCTAGGAACAATCCAACAAGTCTTCACAAGAAAAAAAATTTTTTTTGACCAGCATACACAAAAAAAAAACAACTTTTCCAGCCCCCTTTTCTTAACCCCTCTAGCGTCAGCTTAATTTTTTACCGCTAAAAAAATATTCAAATCGCGATAACTTTTTTGTTTCACGATATTTTTGCACCATTTTTTCACAGGTTTTCAAAAACCTCTTCTAGTTTTAGAATATGTATCAATATTGATAATTGGTCATCTGGATCCGCAGATATTCCAAAATTCCTTGGGGGACCGACGCGTTGCCATAACCCAAGATATCTCAGGCTACATAGTATTCGGATATTCACTCCTCGAAATGATACATGAATGCGAGTATGTTGTGAAAAAATTAAGCAATTTGGTGTAGCCGTCTTGAGTAATGAGCATTTATGTTTCTGGTAGCACACTGGACAAATAAAGATCTTGAAAACTCTAAAAAACTTCATTTCGTAATTTTTAGATTTCTCCAAGAATACTGAACCTTGTATGATTTTTTTCAGAGTAGCTCCTTATTACCTGGCATTGTAAAGCATGCATTTTTATTTATTTTTTTTTGATAAATTGACCAAAAACAAAATGGCCGCCAAATACATTTTATATGGAGAATGTCGGTCCCCCAAGGAACATCGGAATATCTTCACAACTAGATCACCAATGATTAATATTGACCCGGATTCTTAAACTAGAAGAGGTTTTTGTGGCCTTGTAAAAAAAAATGGTGTAAAAATAAAGAGAAACAAAAAAGTTATCGCGATTTGAATATTTTTTACGGAAAAACATGAAGCTGCCGGTAGAGGGGTTAAATACCTTCAAAACTGCAAAACCATTCATATTGTGTATTCTATTGCAATACCAAATTATTTCAGATTTATGCATAAAAATTGAAAAACAAGGACATCGAAAAACAAGTTTCGGATAATCGAATCTAAAATTCCGGATAATCGAATCCCGGAAAATCTAGTCCCCGGATAATCGAGTCCGACTTGTATAAGAATCAAAGAACTCGGAACAGTTGAAAATGCGGAATATACACTCAGGCAAATGGACTATCGATAAACATAGGAACATAGGAAATTCGCCACAAGAAATCGAGTTAAAATTCATAAATTTGCCTTATGACTGTACGTGGCCATAATTATTTTGTTCGGTTTGACTTTTACTGTGCGCCGTGTGTTGGTGCTGTCTCGCTCTCTCTCACGGGCAACTTGAAAACAGGGCGCACAGTAAAAGTCAAACGTTTATAGCATGCATAGGCTCATGAGCCTCTGTAGAGTAAAGTGGGGCAAGAGTTTCTTTTTAAGATTTCTAGCTCAAATCAAATCAAAACTCAGAAATGTCATGGTGGTTTAATGCTATTCAAGTAAGAAACTTTTACTCCAAATATCATAAAAATCGATTGAGATTTGGAAAGTTATGGCAATTTGTTGTTTTTCGAAGTAAATATTGTAACATTTGGTCAAACTTTCGATGCATGGAACCAAATGAAGATAAAATAATTTTTCAAAAATTTTATATAAGGGCGTTTCTAGGCCTATCATAAGGATACTTTGACGTGTATTAGTTTTTCCATAAATAGTTGGAATCAATTTTTTGGCCCATAGCGGGGCAAAAGTTCGAATCTACGGGGCAAAAGTTCGGACCCATGCCTAAACCCAGTGTTGACTAGACTCATTTCCCCGAAATTCAAATTGTGAAGCCATGAACTGTTATTAACTGTGCGTTGTATTCCTGAGATGGAGGGGAGGTGGGTTGGGCTTGAGTGTTGCACATGGGATCCGACAGTTTCGATCTCGGTGGACCGCAATTTCAAGTTTCGGTGAAATGATTCGCACTCACTCACTCACTCATTTCATTTCACCGAAACTTGAATTGTGGCTCTCTGGGATCAAAATTGATCGATTTTGTGTGCAGTACTCAAGCTTAACCATCTGCTTTTCTATCTTAGGAGGATAGAGCATGGTTTTAGTAGTTCGTGTAGATTTTCAAATTTCCTGAAATCTACATATTATCTTCAAATTTAGCGGAAATTTGCCTGATCGTGCGAAAAATGTCACAAAAATTTTACATTTTCACTTAGTTTGCGAAAAACTGCTATTTTTGGGTGTATTACAATTAACCCTGTTTTGGGCATTTTTTGATGAAAATTTAGTGTGTATTTTCGGCAAACATAAGTTTACGGCTGGTATAAAGTATGCCTGGCATAAAAGTGTTGATATTTTGTGTTTTAGCCAACGAACTTTTGCCCCACACTAGATTCGAACTTTTGCCCCACCGGTGGGGCAAAAGTTCGTTTAAGACAATCAATTTTAAAAACTGGTTATAACTAAAAATGGGTAAATATTTTGACACAAGTTTGGTTCAGTAAAATTATAGCCAATATGTTGAAGGTTCGTCTGGTATGGTATTTGTTTTGTTTCATCTGCTATTGTTTTCCTGGAAAATTTGATTATACCACTAAGGTCGAACTTTTGCCCCACCTTACTCTACGTGCCATAAAATCTTTTGTTCTTTTGACTTTTACTGTGCGCCGTGTGTAACCGCGGACTTTACTACTAGGCCTAAGGAGGCCTCATTATATCACCCTAAATTAGGATACTTTTTGACCGCCTATCCCCACCCCTCCTTGTCAAACGTCTTTTGTAAAAGATCTGCGAAGATTTTTTCAAGCTTGTCACGCACTGTCTTCCTTAGCCGTGTGGTTAGAGTCCGCGACTACAAAGTAAAGCCATGCTAAGGTGTCTGGGTTCGGAATCCCAGTCGGTTCAGGATCTTTTCCTAATGGAAATTTCCTTTACTTCCCTGGGGCAACTTTGGCAAAGAAAGCTCTCAGTAATAACTGTGGAAGTGCTCATAAGAACTCTAAGCTAAGAAGCAGGCTTTGTCCCAGTGAGAAGAAGAAGCACTGCCTGAACCCCCCCCCCCCCTTGTAGCGTGGCATGATTACGTGTGACCCCTATGAAGTATCTAGTCTGAGAACAACAAGGTATGTATACCAGATACCAAATTGCATGACCATTACAGAGAAAACTATATTTCCATACTAGGAGGGGATCTCCAATATTGAAACCCTCACTCTCTTTGTACCCCTCCTTTCTAGCACCAATGCATATAATATCACATGTTAAGCATTATAGAGTTATTTTTGACATTCAAATATATCACAGCAAGCGTAAATCGCTACCCGCACCGTCATATGACCTCAAATTACACCAGCGCGATAGGAAACGGTCTACAAAATCGCAAAAAACTTTTGATCAAGAAAACATACACCTCTGATTTTTTTCATATTTTGTGTAAAACTAGCTCAGCTTTTCAGTGATGAAAAGACTTTTGAAATCGATGGTTGCGATATTATGAAAGTTCAGTTTTCGATAAAATCCGATAAATTCCGTGAATCGCAAGTCAGTCCCATCTGCTTTTTCATCAAAATTGAGTTGAGTTTAGTTTTCAACATATCTTCCAATGCTCTTTAGCTGCTCCAATGAGATAATGATGTTTGTTCAGAAAAAGTAGGAAAAAACAGCAAGTCAAATTGTCCCATAATGAAAAGTAATCGCATATCAGGTCCCACTACAGATTTCCACACCATGTAACACTAAAATGAAGCGTGTTTTGATCATCCTGATATTTTTCTGAGAAAGATACCATAGTGAACAGCAAATTATAAAAGTTTCATTAAGTTTTGAGCATGTTCCAATCTTCTGGAATTTGTGGAATATTCGTATGGAAAACGAGTTTGGAAACTTCACGCCCCATTTTCTCAATGCCTACTTTTTACAGATGGGACTGACTTGCGATTCACGGCAGTAAATATGGCGACCAAATTCAATATGGCCGCCAAATATTTTTATTTTTGCATATGAAGCTCCTATGTTTTTTTCTTTCTAAAACCATGTTATTGTAAAGGAGTTGTTGAAAAGAATTTCGAGTTATGCCAGTTTGAGTGAGGCAAGAATTGTCAAAAATCGAGGGGTCCTCAATAACTGTTTTGATTATAAACTACCGAGGGGTCCATCAATTTGATTAACCAAATACAGTTCCTTTAGTTACTCGACAGGAAACGTTCGAATGAGCATAATTTTAAACATTTTAAAAGACCCAAATGCAAATAGTGTGCCGGTCTCAGCGAGAATTTCTCTATGCTATGACAATTCCACTGGATTGAAGCATCGCTAAGCTTGAACCCAGTCGAAATGACAGTTAGTGTAAGATTTCGCAGCAGAATGATAGAGAAGTAGATAGAAAATATCTATTAATGCATAAGCTTTAGTAATTCTGTGACTATTTTTATTTCTGAGCATGTACAGTCCAAGTACCGCACAACGCAGAAAGAGTATGATGTACGATGGGAGTGGTAATACTGGATAAAGCATATTTTCAACATGAAGCCTTTCAGGAATTTATTCGTACAAATCAGGGATGCAGAAACTTTCAAAGATTGTTTGATTGATTTGCGTCTTATTGTTGCATTAACTTTGTTTATAAGAAGAGCTTTTGATCTCTTGAATCTTAAAACAGAAAAAACTGCATAGGGATTTTGATAGAATTCTTTGATTTTTTTAGACCCAATGACTTGAAACATCTTTACCATAATTTAGCGATGTTTTTTATACGAAATGTTTTTGTGGGTAGGTAATTGCGGCAAGCGTTATGGGCTAGTTTGACTAGAAATTTTTAGAACATTCTCTGATTTGAATTTATTTTTAGGAATTTCTGTAAGAGAAACCTCAGGAACTATTCCACATTTTTTTTTTTCAAAAAAAATAATCCGAAATTTACTCCAGGAATATTTCTTTCTCCTTTACTTTATTTGAGTCCTTAGCAGTTTTTTGTAGTTATACCGGTTTAACGATTATTTGTATTACACTTGCTTACATTTTCATAAGAGATTTTTCCTTCTTCTGATTATAGGCTGTTCTTTCAAAACTTGCTTTTCTCATAATTATTGCCATTGAAATTTATGACGCGTTCATCAAGAACCTTCTTAAAAACACATTTTTTTTCTTCTAAAGTGAATCTCTAAAGTGAATACTAACGTGATATACGATAACATATTTATTAGAGATGCCATAAAAGTATATTCAATTTAGCACTGTCACACCGGTTATTTCTCAAAGGCAGTTATCTCTTTATCAATGATGAATTGTACTTCTTTAAGCATGAGTTGTCCTATGCAATGTATCTTCGGAACTCATTGGTAACACGCATACTTTAGTTAACTCTTTTTTTTTCGATCAAAACGTCATTCGGCCATATTACCTGGAATGTCCAGTGCTCAGAGTCCCAGTGAGGACGTAATGCCAAGAAGACGAAGTATCAGGAAGAGCTCTTAATAGATTTTCTGGAATTATTCGTGGGCGGATTTTTGGAATAAATTCCGGCGAAAAACTTGTGGTTTTAATTTTTGAAGCAAACCCTATGGAAATGGTTTGGAGAATAACTGATAAAATGGGCGTAGAAACTCTTGGAAGAATTCTTATTGGGGTTCCTGGGAAAAATACCTAAACGAATTTATTCGAAAAGCTGTGATACCCTTTGAGGATTTTCTTGGAAACCTTTGGAAATCTGCAATCTTCAAGAGTACCGTAATTTCGGGTGAAATTGATCATTTTTTCACGGGTTTCCTAGTCTGTTTTCCTATAATGTTAACAATGCCAAACCACTAAATGCAGGAAAACAAGTACGAAGGTGAGCCTCATCGACTTATGTACCGACATTTTCTAACAAATGTTATTTTAGTGTTAACAAATACCTCTAAAATAAACAATCAGAGGATCTCATTTCGGGTGAAATTGATCACTTGTTCAATGCCATTGTTGTTAGCTTCCAAAACAACTCTATATGATAAATTTGAGCTCCCTGAATCCGAATATGCTTTGTTAAAATTCTTAACAATGCAATATTTATATAAATAACGAATAGTTTAAATTCTAAGAATGACGCGGGAAAACGCCTAAATGTATGCAATTTCCTAAGGAATTCAATGATATCTAACAGAAATTCAATTATTTTCAACCATATGAGCTAATTGGTACGAGTTTTGGCGATGAAATCTGGTTTAGGGATATATCTCAAGCATCCTCACAAAAATTTCAGCGGTTTATACCATGTTTCAAATCCTTGCTTATAAATAGAAGTTCATAGCTGTTTGTCAATACTGCACCGTGCATGATTTTTGAAATTTTACGTTATTTTCATAGTAATAAACATTCTTTAACGCAAAAAAACTTCACAACACACAATTTCTACAATAGTTACGACAAGCAACGTTCATTTACTGCAGCTTACATTGATATTTGTGCTCCATTAACGAATAAATAAAATCGTGTGATACGATGATCAATTTCACCCTTCTGATCAATTACACCCGATTTTACGGTATCAAATGTAGAAATTCGGTGGTAGAATAAAAAATGTGAAGAAATTCCTGAAAGTATTCCAGAAGAATTTCTGTTGGAAATTACTCCAACTTTTCAGAAGCATTTCCTCGAGGGGTATCAGAGAAAAAAAAAACCTGGGAAACCAGAATAGTTTGCGAAAGAATCTCTGGAAATATCACTGAAGACTCCAGAACTTTGCACCAGGAGTCACTCACAAGGAGAAAAAGATGGCAGTGATTGTAGAAAGAACCAAGAATATGTTTCCCGCTAATTTCACTGGCGGATTCTGTAGCAAGAAGATCCGTGGGTTCTTAGACTGCCACGTTGGGATGTTATATCGAAAAATAGAAAAATAATATTTTGTAATTGTGTTATAATACATTACCTTGCGTGTGTCCACCCAAATCGAATGTGGGTGTAAACGCATATTGCCAATGGACAGCTCCTCGACGCTAAAATAATCATAGAATCATTATTTATTCACTTACTCGAGCAATACCAATCAGTGCGAAACTAACTAGGATGTAACGTCGGAACGTGCTGTGCCAGTCTGTCGTCCTTGAGCATGTGCAGCAATGTCGTTTTGCCGGCATTATCCAGACCTAAGAATAACAGTTTGCCGGATTTCTTCCATAGGCCTTGGAGAAAAAATGACATCGATTAAAACAAATCTATTGTTTGGATCGAACAAAAACTTACCCAAGTATCCCAGGACACCGGTGAACCAATCCCAAATGAACATATTTGCGCCGCTGATTTGATTTTAAAATCCACAAGATAAGGCTCGTCTCGAGCAACAAGAGAAACACGACGCTTTGAACTGTAATGAGTTAGAATAGAAAGGGAATATAATTTTAACAGCTACTCTATTATTATTTATTATAGAGGTTTTAACTTATGTCATTCGCCTCTGAGATTCTTAAAATCCTGGATAAATCTTTGAAGGTCTTGCTGAAAGAGTTTCTGAAGTATTTTTAAAAGAAATTCCTGAAAAAAAACTCTTGGTGACTTTTCAAAGTGTTCTGGGCTATTATTGAACATATTATTAAAATTATACTCAATGGGAATGCTAGAGAAGAGCTCCTGGAGAAATAGCTTTTGGCGATTTTAAAGTAATTCTTGATTCATGAGTAGTTATTGGGTGTTACTTTGAAAGGAGTCCTAGAAAGGTTGTCCGACATTGGCGGTAAACCATTTTCGCGGTCAACCAATTCGTGGTGTACCATTTCGCGTAAGTATCATTTTTGCAGTTTACCTTTTCGCGGTATGCCATTTTGCGGCCTATACCATTTCGCGGATACCGCTTTTCTTAGATTATAGGATATAAAATTCAATTCTCCATAACTCGATACTGAAAAGACCATCGAGGTTAGGGAGCTATCGAGTCAAAAACCACAAAACCAGTATGACTGCGATCCATCGCAGCTATAATGAAAACCAGCATTTACTATGGTTTTCAAACTCGATTATTATTATTATCTATATTAACGAGATTTGCAGCCCGAGGCTCGCTCATCTCGGATCTAACTCAATGTCGAGTAAGAGAGAGTTGATTGTATTTTGAATGGTGATCAGCAATTATACCAATTGACCAAATTACGAACTTAAAATTAATCATCGCTGATATGTAGGGTGTGTTTTGGCCCAATGCAGAATCCTACTATTTTTTTCACTGACTATTTTACTTTATTCAAGTCCTTAGCAGCTTTTTGTAGCCGGTATAACTACGGCACAGACAAACAGACGTAACACTGACGAAATTTCTATCGACCACACATTTAACGATAATTTCAAATTCATTATGTTACAAATCTCACAACCAGAGGCGCGCGCATCGCTTTTGTTCGCGTTTGACGTATCACACTACCGCCATCTGCCGGTCTTGTTGCACGAAACACCTTTTCGTGCAACATACTCACCAGATGATGATGGTGTAAACTGGACGATGGATTTTGAAGGAATTTATTCTAAGTGTTACGTCTGTTTGTCTGT